>NW_027211923.1:0-203620 GCF_036971445.1 Narcine bancroftii
GTCTATATAATGGTTACTTTTATCCCCTTTTATTGTTCATTTATATTAGTGTCTGGGCCCCTATGTGATCCAGGTACAGCTGACAGACCTTTACCAAAGGGTCACGTTTATGTGATTTTTTTTTCCGTAGGTAACAGCAGTTCATTTCCACAGCCCAGCGTGCTATCGGACATCCAGTTGATCGTGATACATCTTTTCGCGAAGGCCAGTGCTATTTTTATAAATGATATTATATATTTGGTTAAGTTGTCGCTTGTATCCATGAAGATATTGCTCCAGGTATCACGTGGAGGCCACTCCTGTGATCGTGGTTAATTTTTCTGCGCTTTCCTGCCAAAATGGCCTCACTTTCACGCACGACCACGAAATGAAGCTCATCATCCCATTGGCCTTCATTTCGGTTGAAGCATTGCATGCAGATTTTACAAAGCAGTCTGAAACCCTTTTCCACGGGAATCCCAGTTCATTGGCCATGCAGTGTCTCAGGTTAGGAAGCCCTTGGTGCCATTTCCACTGGGACACAAGATTGCTTTTCCACTGAACACAACTCATCCCTGGGGAGCGGAGTGTTCTGCCTTCGACTGGAAACGGGTGATTCTCTGCTGTCTCTCTTCCACTGGTTTTACCATCAGGCCGACATCGGCAAACACCGAGGATATGAGTAGGGTTATAGGTGGCGTGAAATGACATCATTTGACACTGGCATTTGGACAGTGTCCCTTTTCCACTGGACCCTGTCCCAGTAAATTCCCGGGATTGGCCATGAGGGGCTGTACTTTTGAAGTTGAAACACTTTGCAGAGCAAAGTCTTGGAATTTAATTTCTTCAACTATGTACGCTATTCTGGCGCTCCATTAGTTTCCAATCAATTATGGATAAGAGTGGGGTCTGCTGCAACACCACCACTCAATCAATGCACCGGACACAGTTAATCAGGAAAGATGTTTATTCAGACTTGTTCCTCTCTTAGGTCTCTTGCCCACGACCTTACCAGAGAGAGGGGGATCTTTTTCTCTTCTATCTATTAGTGACTGGTGTCATCCTCTGTTCTGCTAATATTTCAAAACAGCACTGAGCCCACGTTAAATGTTCCACTTGAAACTCAAACATGTTACAGACTAAACCAAGCCAGTCATCTTTGCTAATATTAATGATGAGGGAGAAAATGAAGGGAACAGAAAGCAAGGGAGTAACAGGGAGAGGATGCAGAAAATAATGCAGGCTGAATGAGAGGGGAAAGAAATCAGGCTCCAGATGATTAAGGAAGACAAGGCGAAAGAAGGAGACCCTAGGACACTGCCACCCTATGTTGAGAATGAGGACTCAAAAGATTCCTTGTGGGCAAGGCTATCTGCATGTGGCCCCCAGCAGCCACCGTGACCAGTCCTGCATCTCGCTTGGTTCAATAAAAGGTGGTTTCAGACTTGGCTCTGACGTAAACAATTTGCTCATTTTCAAACCAACTTTCCTCCCTCCATCATTGATGGGCGTGACACTGTGCACGAGTGAGGAAGATGGGGTGAACGATCTTGAACTGAAAGTTACCTGCAGTAATTGGAAACCTGCCTTCCAGAGAGCTTCAATCATGTGAATGTTTCACCAGTTGTTGGACTTTACCAGCGATGAAACAGCGTCCCACTCCCACAGTGTTTCCTGTTACTAACTTGGACAGGAGTAAAAAAATGATTCACACAAAGAATTATAAACCAGGGGAAAGATATACTCTGAAAACAACAAGAAATGTTGTTCATATCCCACTGTGCTCCCGATAGAAGTCAAAATCCAATGGGCTTTATGAACTAAAACACAAATGGAACTTAACCCAAGATTATTCCCCCACCCCCCGTCCTATTAAATGTTGAATCCTGTTGTGTGAAGAAGGAGTTGCCTGGAACGTTAGCCCATCCCAGAAAGCTCACCAGACTTGGACTGCAGATCAACACTTAAGGATGACCAGCCGCAGCTTAATTTAATGCAATGCTTATTCCCCCCCTCCAGCAAAAATCTTCAGCATTGCTTCATTGAAACTGGTCTAATTCCAAATAAGATCAGCAATGTCTTTTGGACCGAGTACAAAAGAGAGAGAGCTGAGGTACCTTCGAAACCCAGAACCAAATACATGCAACATTCAGTGGCAGCTCTCCTTGCATCTAATCAAGCACTTTTGAGCCACTATGAACTCTTCCCCAAGAGAATTCATCCGACCATCCATGACTGCATTACTGTCAACTTGAAAGCCGAGAGTGGATTTGGTAGAGTATTTAAAATTACAAGAAGGATGGATAGAGTTGATGTGGATAGGCAATTCCATTGCAAGTGGGAGAGATTGAAACAAGAGGTCTTGTTAGAAGTAACATGAGGGGGAACTTCTTGACTCAGAATGGTGGCTGAGTGGAGTCAGCTTCTGGGAGAAATAGTGGCAGCAGGGTCCATTTTGTCATTTCAGAAAAAATTGGAGGGGAGGGGAATGCAGAGAGGTGGTACTGGAGGAGAGTATTTAGTTCAGAGCAGACGAGAAGGGCCAAATTACCTGTTTCTGTGCTGTAATTGTTATAGGGGTAAAATGTGTGGCAGTAACTTGTAAGCCCAACATGAACCTTCCGACTCCTAAAATCAAGAAATTTAAGATGTTAGATTTTAGTTGAAAGATTTGGTAAATATTTATAAATACTATCCAGATGTTTTTTCTTTTTTTCTTTACATCAGCAAAAATTAAATGAAATGGTTCTTGCAGTCAAGAGCAAGAGAATTCCCTGCAGCCTCCAAACCAGCCCTTGCCCACAAACCCCCCCACCCCCCCATTCTGGGATCAACCCATCAGCAGCGTCCACTTCAGAGACAAACCTCAGGCACAAACATCCCAAAACCATCATCCCAAGACAAGGGGTTAATTTTTTTAATCACTATGCATTCATTTGATGTTATTTCAAATAAAAAATTAGTTTTTAATGCATATGTGAAATTAAATAATTTAAAAAAAAATAAGATGAATGAAGAATTATTTCAGGAATTATCAATCATCCACTACTCCCATTAACCCCAGACACCAGTACTGAATGAAAAACTAAACTGGCCAGATTGACTGAGTAAACACAGCTAAAATTGGCCAAAAGGTGCTGATGCCATCATTGATTTAAATGCAAGTGACACTGAGGACTGCATTGGAACAGAGATGGTCCATGGACAGCCAATACGGACGCCTTGGGGAACAAAGCCCGCACTGCTAGTTGGGATGAATTAGATTATGACATAAGCAAATATTAGACACCCCCCCCCCCCCCACAGAGAGACCCAGCCTTTATTTTCATTTTTTATATTGATAGAGAGATCCCAGACATCACCAAATGAACCGAGACCCCACCGCATGTTATCAGTTAAAGGCAACGTATTCCTCTCTAATGGAACTTTTACTACCTCTATTACAGGAAACATCCTCCCTGCCTCATTTGCCATTGGAACGTTAGGCCCGCTTGTCGTCACAGGGCCAGAAAACGCTTGAGTCAGAATACTGATCATCGTTCGAGGAGTGACGAAGGAATTTGTGAGCACGATAAGAATCCTGCTTCCCCCCGTTTTATCCATATTTGGATCCAAATTCAGATTGAAATCCCCTCCTATTAGTATGTTCCCTTGCGTATTAGCTACCTTCAAAAAGATATCTTGCATAAACTTTTGATCTTCTTCGTTAGGTGAATATATATTAAGTAGATTCCAAAGCTCTGAATATATCTGACATTTTATCATAACATATCTCCCTGCTGGATCTATTATTTCCTCTTCTATTTTAAATGGCACATTTTTGCTAATTAATATAGCCACTCCTCTTGCTTTTGAATTATACGATGCTGCTGTTACATGTCCTACCCAATCTCTCTTTAATTTCTTGTGCTCCAATTCAGTTAAATGTGTTTCTTGGACAAATGCTATATCTATTTTTTCCTTTTTCAGTAAATTTAGTAGTTTCTTCCTTTTAATTTGGTTATGTATTCCATTAATATTTAGAGTCATATAGTTCAGCGTAGCCATTTTATATTTTGTTTATCTTCTCTTTCCGTTTTTCCATCATTACCTTTCCTCCTTTTCCATTTCTTTTTTCTTATTTTCAACTCTTTACCAGACAACATTCCTACAACATCCAACATTTTCCTTATTCTCCTATTTCTATCTTCTTTATTCCCAATCTCCCCTTCCCCTCCTGAGTTGCCCTTTATCCCTTGTCGGACAACCACATCTCCCCTCTCCATTTGGATTTGCGAATCCACTCGCAAGCGTCAACTGATTTTGCAGTGACCGCTCTTTTCCCCCCACCCAGCCCCCCCCAGAAAAGATTTCGTTTTTTATATGTCACAAAGGTCACTCTTTTAGTTCCCTCCTTATTCTCTCTATTCCATTACCTTCCCTTATTAATTCTTGTCTATACTCTCTATGTTTTCCTCTAATTACAGATACTTTCACATATGCCCATTGTCTCTATTCACTCTTATACCTCTTTACCCGCATACATATCAATCGTGGTCATTTTTACCCTCCTTACCCGTCTTCATCCCTCAGTCTATTTTTGTCTTTACCCACATACATATCAATCGTGATAATTTTTGCTCTCATTACCCGTCTTCATCCTTCAGTCTATTTTTGTAATTGTTCTGCAAATTTTCGTGCTTCTTCTGGATCCGAGAATAGTCTGTTTTGTTGTCCTGGAATAAATATTTTCAATACCGCAGGATGCTTCAGTGTAAATTTATATCCTTTCTTCCATAAAATCGCTTTTGCTGCATTGAACTCTTTTCTCTTCTTTAGGAGTTCAAAGCTTATATCTGGATAAATGAAGATTTTTTGCCCTTTATACTCCAGTGGTTTGTTGCCCTCTCTTACTTTTTCCATTGTCTTCTCCAGTACCTTTTCTCTTGTAGTATATCTTAGGAATTTTACTACAATAGATCTTGGTTTTTGTTGTGGTTGTGGTTTAGGGGCCAATGCTCTATGTGCCCTTTCTATTTCCATTTCTTGCTGTAGTTCTGGACATCCTAGGGTCTTAGGGATCCACTCTTTTATAAACTCCCTCATATTCTTGCCTTCTTCATCTTCCTTAAGGCCCACTATCTTTATGTTATTTCTTCTGTTATGGTTTTCCATTATATCTATTTTTTGGGCTAGTAATTCTTGTGTCTCTTTAGTTTTTTTATTAGATTCCTCCAATTTCTTTTTTAAGTCTTCTACCTCCATTTCTGCTGCTATTGCCCGTTCTTCCATCTTGTCCATTTTTTTCCCCATTTCTGTTAAGGTCATATCCATTTTATTTATTTTCTTTTCTGTGTTGTTTATTCTTCTTCTTAAATCATTGAATTCCTGTGTTTGCCATTCTTTAAATGACTCCATGTATCCTCTAACAAGAGCAAGTACCTCCTTTACCTTGCCTTTCTTTTCTTCTTCTATTTCCCTGTACTCTTCCTCTTCCTCTTCTTCTTCCTCTAGGTTGACCATCTGTTGTTCCTTTGCTGCCCTTTCCTCCTCTTCTTTCTTGTTTCCATTGTCTTCTGTGGTCTCTTCTTGCTGCAGGTGTTCTGCAGCTGTCGTTGCTGGCTGTGGAGATCGACTCCTCAGCTGGTCCCCCCTCCCGTCGGTGTGTTTTTTTTCATGCGCATCGCGCATGCGCGAGGAGTCGCGCATGTGCGCGGTTGCGCACTTTTACTCGGCTCTGTGAGCCATTGTTGTAGATAAAAAAGGAAACATGGGAGAAGTTATGCTCTGGAACGATGAGAAATACAATAAATACGAGGCTGCGTATGATACAATATAATTGGTTACACAGACTATACATTACACCGCAAAAGTTAAATAAATGGGACCCAACAGTATCTGATAGATGTTTTCGATGTAAAAAAGAAAGGGGAACAACAATTCATGCAATCTGGACATGTGAGAGAGTAGAAAAATTTTGGGATGATCTCAATCAGATATTAAATAAAATAACAGAAAACAATATACCAAAGAATCCAGAGATCTTTCTCCTAAGTAACATAAAAAATAAAGAATTTGGAATTGACTTGGAGGATGCACAAAAAAGATTTGTTAAGATAGCCCTAGCTGTAGCAAAAAAATGTATTATGTCAACCTGGAAATTGGAAGATAATTTGAAAATACAACAATGGTATATAGAAATGAATAAATGTATTCCATTAGAAAAAATAACATATAGTTTAAGAAATAATATTGAAATATTCGAACAAGTATGGGAGCCTTACATTAAATACAATAGCGAAAACCTACCGGGAACAAACATTACCTAAGTTGATGGAAGGAGAAGAAAAGAAAAGAATGGACTCAGTAGAATTTCTGGTGTATTTTTGTTGAATGACAACATTGTCTAACTGAATTAATGCAACCTAGATTGTATAACTAAAATGGATGAGAGGGGGGGGGATGGGGGGGTGGCTTGGGAGGAGGGAGGGGGGAGGGAGAAAAAGTCACTGTAAATGTGTGGAAAAGAAAAAGTGTATATCATGGCTATTGTGATTGATGGTGTGAAAAATAAAAAAATTAAAAAAAAAACAAAAAAAACAATCCAGCAACAAATTCCATGACCTTCTGGTGAAATAAATTTCTCATCTGCTTTAAATAGGTACCTTCCAATTCTAAGACAATGTCTTTTTATCCAAGGGAAACATTATTCACATCTACTGTCCAATCCTTTCAGCATTGGAAAGGTTTCTGAAATCTCCTCTCCTTCTTCTATACTCCAATGAAGAGTGGAGATATATCATCCTGGTAAATCTCTGCTCTCTCTCCAACATCAGCACATCCTTTTTAAGATAAATTTCGCAGTTCTCCAAATGAGGTCTCTCCCATGCCCCATCAACACCTCCCTACCCTAGAAACAAAAGCCAACATAGAATTTGCTTTCTTTTCCTGCCGATCCAACCTGGTGGTTTCCCACTCACTATGTTTTCCTGAACGAGAACCCCCCAAGTCCCTTGACACTTGAAATAATTACATGTAATTTCTGTAACAAATTTGAAATTTTTGGAAAGATTTGGGAATCCTATTTATAAACTGTAGGAATTAAGTTGTAATCGCCCAACCTGAACCTTCTGGCTCCTAAAATCCAGAATATTTGTTAGATTTTATTTGATAGTTTTTTAGTAATTTTTTTATAAATACTTTCCAGATGTTATCTTTCTTTTCTATTGGGTTGTTGGGCAGGGGGAATTAAAAAAAATACTATGTATTAATTTTTCATTATCTTTGAATGAGAAATTTACGTACGCATTTAATGCATGTGAAATTAAAATTTTCAAAGAGAAGCTTAACATAACGTAATACATTTTGCTTATTTTCAAGAGTTGTGGAGAGTGAGGAGGGTTTTCATGGACTACAAAAGGATTTGGACTGTTTGGAAAGATGGCAGATGGAGTTTAATTTAGGTAAGTGTGAGGGGCTTTATTTTGGTAAGAATAACCAAGACGTATGCAGTGAAGGGGAGGGCATTGAGGAACAGAGGGATCTTGGAAGAATGGTTCAATAGACAATAGGAGCAGGAGTAGGCCCTTCTGCCTGTCGAGCCTTCAGTGACCGTCATTTCACAGATCATGGCTGATCACTACTATCAGTACCCCTTTCCAGCCTTATCCCCATAACCCTGAACTCCTTTGCCCACAAGAGTCTTATCTAACTCTCTTTTGAACATAATCAGCGAATCTGCCTCTACCACCCTCTGTGGCAGAGCATTCCACAGATTAACACTTCTCTGGGTAAAACAATGTTTTCTCATCTCCGTCCTAAAGGGCCTACCCTGTATTCTTAAACTATGCCCTCTAGTCCTCGTCTCCCCCATCACTGGGAACAAGTAATCCGACTTCACCCTGTCCATCTCCCTGATAATTTTGTATACCTCAATCATGTCCCCCCTCATCCTTCTAAACTCCATCGGATACAAGTCTAGTTTTTCTAGCCTTTCAGCATATGTCAACCCCGCCATCGCTGGAACTAACCTTGTAAATCTGCGCTGCACATCCTCTATAGCTAGTATGTCCTTCCTCAAAATTGGAGACCAGTACTGGGTGCAATACTCCAGGTGGGGTCTCACCAGGGCCCTGTACAACTGCAGAAGGGCGTCTCTGTTCCTATACTCCAATCCGCTCTTTATGAAAGCCAACATGCCATTTGCCCATTTCACAGCTTTCTGAACGTGCATGTTAGCCTTCAGTGACCGGTGAACAAGTACACCCAGATCCATTTGCTCCTCCCCACTCCCTAGCTTGTCTCCATTTAAATAATACTCAGCTTTCCTATTATTGCCCCCAAAATGGATAACCTCACATTTGCTCACATTGAACGTCATCTTCCATTCAGCAGCCCACACCCCCAACCTGTCCAAGTCCCTCTGCATTTTCCTGACGTCTGCAAATTTGCTCATGTTATTAATAATCCCCTCATCCAAATCATTTACATAAATTACAAACAACTGAGGACCCAATACCGATCCCTGCGGCACTCCACTCGTCACATCCTGCCATCCTGAAAAAGACCCGCTTACTCCAACCCTTTGTTTCCTATTTCTTAACCAATTTCCTATCCATGTCAGCACCTTACCTCCAATACCATGCTCCCTGATCTAACCCACTAGTCTCCCGTGCGGTACCTTATAAAAGGCCTTCTGGAAGTCCAAATACACCACATCCACTGGCTCTCCCAAGTCCACCCTCTTTGTCACATCCTCGAAAAATTCCAGAAGGTTAGTCAAGCATGACTTACCCTTAAGGAATCCATGCTGACGAGCCCTTATACTATTATTTCTGCCTAAGTGTTCTGCTATTACTCCTTTTATGATAGATTCCAATATCTTCCCCACCACTGACGTCAGGCTATGATTTCCCGTTTTCTCCCTCCCTCCCTTCTTAAAAATCGGCACCACATCAGCCACTCTCCAATCCTCAGGGACCTCCCCCGAATCTATGGAACTTTGGAAAATGTCGACCAGTGCCTCCACAATTTCCATAGCAACTTCTTTAAGCACCCTGGGATGCAGCCCATCAGGCCCTGGGGATTTATCAGCCCTCAGTCCCAACAATTTACTCACAACCTCCTCCTTCTAGATCTGGATATGCATTAGATCCCCTACTTCCCCAGGAAAGTTCCCCAAGTCTCTTGATACCGCATGACCACTACCCCCTAACTGACCATAACCTATATCCTCCTTGGTGAAGACAAATGCAAAGTATTTGTTCAATTCCTCAGCTAACTCCTTGTTTCCGGTAATAATTCCACCCTTTTCCATTCTTGATGGGCCAATTTTAGACCGAACCAATTTCTTCCTCTTCACATATTTAAAAAAGCTTTTGCTATCCTCCATGATATTATTTGCTAATTTCCTCTCATACTTCATTTTCCCCTCTCTTATGACTTTCTTAGTTACCCTCTGATGCTCTTTGAAGGTTTCCCAATCCTCTAGCTTCCCACTCCACTTTGCTATCTTATACTTACTCCCTTTGGATTTGATATTGCACTTGATTTCATTAGTTAGCCACGACTGCCATTTGCATCTCCTAGAGCCTTTCCTCCACTTTGGAATAAATTTGTCTTGAATCCTGTAAAAAAAATGTCCAAAAATATCTGCCATTTTCCCCAGTTGTCCTCCCAGCTAGTGTATCTTTCCATTTTATTTTGGCTAGCTCCTCCCTCATAGCTGCATAATCCCCTTTATTTAACTGCAGTACAGATGCTTCCGACTTCCTTTCTTTTTCCCTTTCTAATTGCAGCTCAAAAGTAACCATACCATGCTCACTATTCCCTAATGGCTCTCCTACATCGAAGTCACTTATTAACTCTGCGTTGCTGCACAGCACCAAGTCCAGAATCGACTTCCCCATGCTATGTTCCTCCACTAGCTGCTCCAAGAAAGTATCTCGTAGACATTCAATAAACTCACTCATGTGTTCCTGCCCCCGTCTGATTATCCCAGTCCACCTTCATGTTGAAGTCCCCCATAACTACTGTATTGCTACCACTTTGACATGCCACTGTTAATTCCTGATTTATACTTCTACCGAGATCTAAGTTAATTTTCGGAGGCCTGTAAATGACCCCCATTATGGTCTCATGCCTTTACAATTTCTTAATTCTATCCAAACAGACTCTACCCACCTGTTTCAATGTCTTTCCTTTCAAAGGCCTGAATTTCATTTCTTCCCAACAGAGCTACCCCACCTCCTCTTCCTAACTTTCTGTCTTTTCTATAGGATGTGTACCTGGGAACATTGATTTCCCAATCCTGCCTTTCCCGCAGCCATGTCTCCGTAACTCCGACAATGTCATAACCTCCCATTGCCATTTGCGCCTCAAGCTCATCCATTTTATTCCTTACACTCCGTGCATTCATACACAATACCTTGATACCATATCTCCATTCTCCATCCATCTTTGTTCTCGATGCACTTGCCCCTACTCTCCTATCACTTTTAGTTCCCTTTTTCCTTATTGTTTCACCGTCTAACAGAACCACCCCTATATTCACTCTCCTATCTGCTTCCCTATCAGTCCTGTTCCCTTCCCCCTGCCAAATTAGTTTTAAATTTGAAGGTGGATTCCCATGGAGAAAGAAGGCTTTGGGTACGCTGGCCTTTATAAATCATAGCATGGAATATAGGATCTGGGGAGGTGATGTTCAGAGTGTTGGTGAGGCCAAGTTTGGAGTATTGTATGCCGTTCTGGACTCCAAATTATAGGAAGGATATCAATAAGGTAGAGAGAGTGCAAAGAAGTTTGACGAAAATGTTGCCTGGATTGCAGTATTTTGAATACGTAGAAAGATTGAGTAGACTGGGACTTCATTCATTGGAGCGTAGAGGGTTGAGCGGGGATTTGATAGAGGTATTTAAAATTATCAATGGAATAGATAGAGTAGCCGTGAATAGGCTCTTTCCCCTAAGGGGAGCAGAGATTGGAACAAGGGGTCATAAGTTAAGGGGCAAAACTTAAGTAATACAGGAGGATGCTTCTTCACTCAGAGTGGTGGCTGAGTGGAATGATCTACTGGAAGAAGTTGCGCCAGGGTCAATTCTGTCATTTAAGATGAGGTTATATGAGTACATGGATGCGAGGGGGTGGGAGGGTTATGGGCAAGGGAAGTAGGTAGGTGGAACTCGTGGAGTTTCACGTAAATTGGTGCTTTAGGTGCCATGAGCAAGTTGGCTCTTTCTTGCACTCGACTTGATTACGTGAAACCTTTCTGGGATAGAATCAAGGAACTTATTAAAATTTAAACTTTCACTTGATCCTAAGGTATTTTTATTGGGTGATATGAAGAAATTGAGTTTAGAATTAAAATTAGATGAGTCTCAAATTGCTCTTTGAGATTGGCTTTAGCTGGGGCTAGAAAATGACGAGTATTCAATGGTGGCATTCAGAAAGGAGGTCTTGTATTCCATTAGAAAAGATAACGTATAATACAAGCCTCGTCTCCGAGTGGAAATATTAAACAGGCGGAAAACTATTCATAGTCTGAAAATGAGAGGTTATCCGTATAAAAGAGATCAGGAAGAACTTCTTTAGCCAGAGGGTCGTGGATGTGTGGAACTCACTGCGGCATACAGCAGTGGAAGCCAGATCGCTGGGAGTATTTTAAAAAGAACGACAAATATCTCATTAGTGAGGGCATCAAGGGATTATGGGGGAAAGGCCAAAAATGAGAACTAGTGTAGAGTAGCTTAGTGTAGATTTATGGAACAGACTCGATGGGCCTAGTGGCCTGGTTCTGTTCCTTTGTCTGTGATCACTAATGGAGTTATTTCAGAAATGTACAGAAAAAAAGCTGCTAAATTAGAAATTCATCAATCAAGATTAAAATGGGAATCTGATTTGAAAGTTAAAATATGAAAATCATTAAGTACAACTAAAATTATTAATGTCAGGTCGAGACTGGCACAATATAATCTTTTTTACATCGATTATACTTGAAACCCAATTTAAATAAATTTAATTTGACATTATCAGATTTGTCTTGGATGTAATAAAGTAGGTTCTTTTATGTGGATAAATGTGAGGTGATCCACTTTGGAGGCAAGAACAGGAAAGAGGACTATTATCTCAACGGTATCTGTTCAGGAAATGCAGAGAGACTTGGGTGTTGCTGTGCATCAGTCGTTGAAAGTGGGCATGCAGGTGCAACAGGCGGTGAGGAAGGCATTCATAGCAAGAGGACTTGAGTACAGAGATCCTGCTGCAGCCATACACGGCCTTGGTGAGACCACACCTGCAATACTGCGTGCTGTTTTGGCCTCTTTAATCCGAGGAAGGACATCCTCGCCGTGGAGTGGGTGCAGAGAAGATTCACTAGACTGATACCAGGGATGGAAGGACTTGCAGATGAAGAAAGGTTGGATAGACTAGGCTTGTATTCTCTGGAATTTAGGAAATTGAAGGTGGATCTTATAGAAACAAAATTCTAAAGGGTTTAGATAGACTAGATGCGGGTAGGTTGTTTGCAATGCTGGGAAAAACAGAACCAGGGGTTACAGTTTAAGGATAACCATACTATAACCATATAACCATTTACGGAGCGGAAACAGGCCATGTTGGCCTTTCGAGTCCGCACCAGTTCACTGATTTTATGCGCCCTCTTCAGGCATTGGGGGAAGGTTTTCAGGACCGAGATGAGGAAAGATTTCCTCTCTTGGAGGATGATGGATCTATGGAATTCTTTGCTACAGAAAGTAGTTGAGGCTGGTTCCTTGTCAATGTTCAAGAGTAGGTTAGAATTGGCCCTTGTGGCTAAGGGGATCAGGAGGTATGGAGAGAAGGCAGGAACTGGGTACTGATCAGCCATGATCGTATTGAATGGCAGGGTAGGTTTGAAGGGCAAAATGGCCGAATCCTGCACCTATTTTTCTATGTTTATATATTCTACTTGGGTTTGTCCAAAATATATACATTTTGGTCCAAAATTAAAATTTTGAACACTCCCAATGGATCCTAGAATATTTTTCCTGGAAGAGACTAAAAATATTTGGATTAAACGGGATTTTTTCAGGTTGCTTTAGCTGTTTCATATTTGGAGGACCAAGTCACCAAATTGCAGAATCCATGTGATTGAAGGAGTGCAGAGATTGGTTAGGTTGTTGCTGGGACTTGAAGGTGAACCCACCAGGGCCTACAGCTGGTCCTCAATGTTGTCGACACATTCTTGGAAAGTGTGACTTGAAGTGAAATGAAGGTTTTACCATGGGCTCAATGATCAAAAATAAGAGAAGTTCCTATTTTGGACACCAAATATCATCATTCAGGTGCCTTACCGTCCAGCGAGGGCGATCCTGTCTCTCAATCCACCACAATCTCTGAACCTCTGAATTGTAGTTGTGGCCTCCCCGTTCTTTTCTGAGCTGAGACCAATATTGACGTTTAGGTCATGGTTACAGATGGGCTGGAAATACTGAAGAAGTTTCCTCTTGCCTTACTCAGTTGCAGTGTCCATACTGGATGGGTAACCCTGGCCATTGATCAGCAGATCCAGAGAACACCGCACAGTACAGGCCCTTCAGGCCTTGATGTTGTTCTAGCCCATATATTCACTCCTTAAATATAACGTACTAAACCAATGGTTCTCAACCTTTTTCCTTGCACTCACATACCACTTTTAGTGGTAAGTGGGTGGAAAGAAAGTTCAAACCCTATTTTAAAATAATCATATGAACAATCTAGAAGCGTCATTCTCAACCTTCCCTTCCCACTCACCTACCACATGAAGCAATCCCTTAATGTTCAGAGATTACTTAAGGTGGTACGTGAGTGAGAAGATGAAGGTTGAGAACCTCTTTCTGCAGGCAAACTAATTCTGAATCCACACAACCAAGGTTCCACAGATCCTTTGCCTCATGACTATCAGAATGAATCTACCCTGGGCAACCCTGTCAAAGGCCTCACTAAAATCCACACACCCCACATCCACTCCCCTGCCCTTCATTTGTTATTTCATTGTTTTCAAACACTTTCTTTCCCCACCACACTTTTAAGTCATCCCTGTCTAATCACGGAACCAACAGTCAAAGGACAAAGCCAGTGCCATTTTTATAAATGAGATTTGATATTTGCTTAAGTTGTCGTTTGTTTCCATGAAATTACCTCAAAGATATTGCTGCGGGTCGACTGTGGAGGCCACTCCTGTGATCGCGGTTCGTTTTACTGCGCTTTTTTGGCCAAAATGGCCACACTTTCACGCACGACCACGCCGTACATGGAAAGATTAATGATGCCTGGCGTCCCATTGGCCTGAAATATTCTATTAAATTTTATTAAAATTTTCAAAGGAAAGCTTAACATAACGTAATACTTTTTGCTTATTTTCAAGAGTTGTGGAGAGTGAGGAGGGTTTTCATGGACTACAAAAGGATTTGGACTGTTTGGAAAGATGGCAGATGGAGTTTAATGTAGGTAAGTGTGAGGTGCTTTATTTTGGGAAGAATAACCAAGACGTACGTATGCAGTGAAGGGGAGGGCATTGAGGAACAGAGGGACCTTGGAGGAATGGTTCAATAGACAATAGGAGCAGGAGTAGGCCCTCCGGCCTGTCGAGCCAGCACCACCATTTTACAGATCATGGCTGATCACTACTATCAGTACCCCTTTCCAGCCTTATCCCCATAACCCTTAACTCCTTTGCCCACTAGAGTCTTATCTAACTCTCTTTTGAACATAATCAGCGAATCTGCCTCTACCACCCTCTGTGGCAGAGCATTCCACAGATTCACACTTCTCTGGGTAAAAAAATGTTTTCTCATCTCCGTCCTAAAGGGCCTTCCCTGTATTCTTAAACTATGCCCTCGAGTCCTCGTCTCCCCCATCACTGGGAGCAAGTAATCCGACTTCACCCTGTCCATCCCCCTGATAATTTTGTATACCTCAATCATGTCCCCCCTCATCCTTCTAAACTCCATCGGATACAAGTCCAGTTTCTCTAGCCTTTCAGCATATGTCAACCCCGCCATCCCTGGAACTAACCTTGTAAATCTGCGCTGCACACCCTCTATAGCTAGTATGTCCTTCCTCAAAACTGGAGACCAGTACTGGACGCATTACTCCAGGTGGGGTCTCACCAGGGCCCTGTACAACTGCAGAAGGGTGTCTCTGTTCCTATACTCCAATCCCCTCTTTATGAAAGCCAACATGCCATTTGCCTTCTTCACAGCTTTTTGAACCTGCATGTTAGCCTTCAGTGACCGGTGAACAAGTACACCCAGATCCATTTGCTCCTCCCCACTCCCGAGCTTGTCTCCAATTAAATAATACTCAGCTTTCCTATTATTGCCCCCAAAATGGATAACCTCACATTTGCTCACATTGAACGTCATCTTCCATTCAGCAGCCCACACCCCCAACCTGTCCAAGTCCCTCTGCATTTTCTTGACATCCTCCTCACACCCCACACCGCCACCCAGTTTAGTGTCATCTGCAAATTTGCTCATGTTATTAATAATCCCCTCATCCAAATCATTTACATAAATTACAAACAACTGAGGACCCAATACCGATCCCTGCGGCACTTCACTCGTCACATCCTGCCATCCTGAAAAGGACCGGCTTACTCCAACCCTTTGTTTCCTATTTCTTAACCAATTTCCGATCCATGTCAGCACCTTACCTCCAATTGCATGCTCCCTGATCTTGCCCACTCGTCTCCCGTGCGGTACCCTATCAAAGGCCTTCTGGAAGTCCAAATACACCCCATCCACTGGCTCTCCCAAGTCCACCCTCTTTGTCACATCCTCAAAAAATTCCAGAAGATTAGTCAAGCATGACTTACCCTTAAGGAATCCATGCTGACTAGCCCTTATACTATTATTTCTGCCTAAGTGTTCTGCTATTACTCCTTTTATGATAGATTCCAATATCTTCCCCACCACTGACGTCAGGCTGACCGGTCTATAATTTACCGTTTTCTCCCTCCCTCCCTTCTTAAAAATCGGCACCACATCATCCATTCTCCAATCCTCAGGGACCTCCCCTGAATCTATGGAACTTTGGAAAATGTCGACCAGTGCCTCCACAATTTCCATAGCAACTTCTTTAAGCACCCTGGGATGCAGCCCATCAGGCCCTGGGGTTTTATCAGCCCTCAGTCCCAACAATTTACTCACAACCTCCTGCTTCTAGATCCGGATATCCATTAGATCCCCTACTTCCCCAGGAAAGTTCCCCAAGTCTCTTGATACCACATGACCACTACCCCCTAACTGACCATAACCTATATCCTCCTTGGTGAAGACCGATGCAAAGTATTTGTTAAATTCCTCAGCCATCTCCTTGTTTCCGGTAATAATTCCAGCCTTTTCCATTCTTAATGGACCAATTTTAGACCGAACCAATTTCTTCCTCTTCACATATTTAAAAAAGCTTTTGCTATCCTCCAAGATATTATTTGCTAATTTCCTCTCATACTTCATTTTCCCCTCTCTTATGACTTTCTTAGTTACCCTCTGATGCTCTTTGAAGGTTTCCCAATCCTCTAGCTTCCCACTCCACTTCGCTATCTTATACTTACTCCCTTTGGATTTGATATTGCACTTGATTTCATTAGTTAGTCACGGCTGCCATTTGCATCTCCTAGGGCATTTCCTCCACTTTGGAATAAATTTGTCCTGAATCCTGTGGAAAATGTCCAAAAACACCTGCCATTTTTCCCGAGTTGTCCTACCAGCTAGTGTATCTTTCCATTTTATTTTGGCTAGATCCTCCCTCATAGCTGCATAATCCCCTTTATTTAACTGCAGTACAGATGCTTCCGACTTCCTTTCTTTTTCCCTTTCTAATTGCAGCTCAAAAGTAACCATACCATGCTCACTATTCCCTAATGGCTCTCCTACATCGAGGTCACTTATTAACTCTGTGTTGCTGCAATGTACCAAGTCCTGAATCGACTTCCTCATGGTATGTTCCTCCACTAGCTGCTCCAAGAAAGTATCTCGTAGACATTCAATAAACTCACTCTTGTGTTCCTGCCCCCGTCTGATTATCCCAGTCCACCTTCATGTTGAAGTCCCCCATAACTACCGTATTGCTACCACTTTGACATGCCACTCTTAATTCCTGATTTATACTGCCACCGATATCTGAACTACTTTTCGGAGGCCTGTAAATTTCCCCCATTATGGTCCTCATGCCTTTACAATTTCTTAATTCTATCCAAACAGACTCTACCCACCTGTTTCAATGTCTTTCCTTTCAAACGCCTGAATTTCATTTCTTACCAACAGAGCTACCCCACCCCCTCTTCTCAACTTTCTGTCTTTTCTATAGGACGTGTACCCGGGAACATTGATTTCCCAATCCATTCGTGGGAATTCGGTCGTGTCTACAGGAAAAAGGGAATCTCAGGGTTGGATGTGATGTCGTGCATGTTCTCTGCCAATCAATGGGAAATCTCCAAATCTTCAATCTTGGTGCAAGAGCCCACGAGGTACAAACCAACCATCTCCTGTCCAAGCTGCAGATTGCAAGGGCTGTAAAGTGCTGCCACCGCCTGTTCACACCGAGTACTGCATACATGATGAGAGAGGGAGAGAGGGAGAGAGAGAGAGAGAGATCTAGGTATAATACCACCACCTGGTGTCCGGACTCGCGAACTTCAGGATACATGATTTTTATTTTTCATGGGAGTGTTGGAGAATGAGAGGAGACTTGATTAAGGTTAACAAAATAGAGCAAGATGGATAATATGGAGCTCCAATGAACAGGGAGGTCTCACCTGTGAAGGAGCAAGTGTGAGATCTCCCAGTTCATTCTTGCTCGGGCAATGGTGGCCAATTCAAGACAGCTCCAATTAGGGGAAGAGAATATGCTGTTTCAGGTCATGGGTTTGAAACGGTTTCCCCAGTTGTGCCATTCAGACTCAAGAGAGCAGATGCTTGCAGACAGGAAGGAAACCTAGTTTTATTGTGGAGAATTGCTTGTTTTTTGGGGTGAAGGTTGTTTGTGGTCTGAGATTCCTAAATACTTTACAATGGAAGCACCACTTTCCCTTGTGCCTGATTGCTACATAGCGGGTAAAATGTCTCAAATCTATCGCTCAGCCAGTACTTTTGGTCATTGATTTGGAGAGAGAGTGATGGCTTGGCAATATTTCTAGCATGGTGAGTCCAAAGCTCTCAAAGTGACAGTGTGGAAGGAGTTTGTCTGTTCTTTTTGTTTTCTGCCACCCTTGAGAACTTAAAAAGTGTCTGTGAATTGTGGTATTGGTGAGACACAAGCTTGTTTTGCCCTGTTTTTGTTCTGTATGTCTATAAAGTTTCAGTTTAGGGATAAAATGTCCAGACACTGTTCTGTTCAAAAGTCTAGTAACCAAATCAGATTCTCCCGAGTTCTTGTCATGGATATGCATCAAGAAGCCTGTTTAGCAGCAGTCGTGTTGCATTAGAGGTGCACATACAATTTTCAAAAATAATGAGTTTGAAACCAGAAAAAGATCAGGTCGTGCCCAAAGGTTAATCCATGCAGTTGAATTGAATTGATGCCCCCAGGACCAGAATGTGCACTTCCACCCCATGGTCTTGAGCTTCCCAATTCGCCAATGAACTTACGGCCACCTTGAGCTGTGGAGTGTGGGAGGAAATCCACATAGACACCAAGAGGATGTAGAAACTTCTTGCAGTCAGTGCTCACTTGATCCATGACTCGTGCTGGAGAGGTGGGTCTACTGTCCTGCCTTCACCTTGTGATGGCTGATTTTTGTCTGTTGGTTAATGGAGGTCTGACATGATATTCCCTTGGCCTTGAGGGAAAGAAGAGTAGAAATTGCAAGGGCTCTGACAGAAATATTTAAAACCTGTTTATCCACGGGTGAGGTGCCAGAGGAATGGATGTAATCTAATGTTCCTTTGTTTAAAAACGGCTTCAAAAGCCAACCAGGTGAGCCTGACAGTGATAGGTTAATT
The DNA here is from genome assembly GCF_036971445.1 of Narcine bancroftii. Taxonomy (NCBI): domain Eukaryota; kingdom Metazoa; phylum Chordata; class Chondrichthyes; order Torpediniformes; family Narcinidae; genus Narcine; species Narcine bancroftii. The sequence goes on from NW_027211923.1 coordinate 18,918, forward strand.
ATTGGAGGGTAATCAGAGAGTACCTCGAAAAGAATCTGTTCAAATAGCTGGCCTTGATCAACCATAGCATAGAATACGGGAGTCGGGCAGTGAGGTTGAGACTAGACAAGATATTGGTGAGGCCCTGTTGAGAGTACTGTGTGCAGTTCTGGTCACCAAATGAGAGGAAAGCTATCAACAAAGTAGAGAGGGTGCAGAGAAGATTTAAGTCAATGTTACCTGGATATCAGCAACTAGATTACAAAGAAAGATTCAGCAAATGAAGTCTTTATTCTATGGATTGTAGATGGTTGAGAGGGGATTTGATCGAGGTCTTTAAAATTACTAGGAGGATAGAACGAGTTGATGTGGATAGACTTTTTTCATTGCGGGAGCAGAGATTGAAACAGGAGGTAAAAGTTTGGAAGTAACATGAGGGGGAACTTCTTTACTCAGAGTGGTGGCTGAGTGGAGTGAGCTTCCGGGAGAAATAGTGGCGGCAGGGTCCATTTTGTCATTTCAGGGAAAATTGGAGGGGAGGGGAATGCAGAGAGGTGGTACGAGAGGAGAGTATTTAGTTCAGTGCAGACAAGAAGGGCCAAGTGACCTGTTTCTGTGCTGTAATTGTTATAGGGTTAAAATGTGTGGCAGTAACTTGGAAGTCCGATGCGTATTTGGGAATGGGTCGATGGCCACACTGAAATAGGCCGTTGATTCCCACTTGAAATAATTACATCGAATTCACGGAACAAATTTGAATTTCTCTTTTGAAGATTTGGGATGTGTATTTACCAATTGTCAGAATTAAGTTTTAACCACCCAACACGAACTTTCTGACTCCTAAAACCAAGAAAACCAAGATTTTATTTGAGAGTTTTGGTCAATTTTTATAAATACTATCTAGATGTTTCCTCTCTTTATTGTTTTCTATTGGGCAGCTGTGGGAGGGGTTACTTTTTAAATCACTATGCATTAATTTTATCTTATTTTCAAACAAGAAATTTAAGTTTTTTAATGCATATGTTAAATTAAATGTAAAAATGTTACAAATAAGATGAATGAAGAATTGTTTCAGGAACTGGCGATCTTCCACGAGTGCCGTGAACCCCAGGAAGCAGGAATGTGTGAACGAAACACAAAACTGGCCAGAAGAACTGAGGAAACACAGCTAAAAGTGTCCAAAAAGGTGCTGATGCCATCTTGATTTTAATGCAGGTGACACCGAGGAATGCGTTGGGGCAGAGATGGTCTATGGGCAGCCAATACGGACGCCTTGGGGAACAAAGCCCGCACCACCAGTAGGGATGGATAATGGTGGGTAATGAATAAGCATATATTAGAGACACCGAGAGAGAGCGACACACACATACCCAGACAGACAGACACACACACACAGACACAGAGAGACAGATACACACACACAGACACACAGAGAAACACACACAGACAGAGACAGAGAGAGAGACACTGACAGCGAGAGACAGACAGACAGAGACACACACAGACAGACACAGACAGACAGAGAGACACACACACAGACAGAGAGAGACACACACACGACACAAAGAGACAGACACACACACAGTCAGAGACAGAGACAAACACACGACACAGAGAGACAGACACACACAGATACATACACACAGACATAGATAGAGAGAGACACACACAGAGACATAGACACACAGACACACAGATATAGAGACACAGACAGAGAGACACACAGACAGCGACACAGAGAGAGACACAGACAGAGAGAGAGACACAGACAGAGAGACACAGACAGACACACACACAGATACAGAGACACAGAAAGAGACAGAGAGAGAGAGACACACAAACATACAGACACAGAGAGACACACATTGTGCCACAGGGAGAGAGAGACACACACACAGACAGTGACACACAAAGAGACACAGACAGAGACACACAAACAGACACAGAGAGACACACACAGACAGAGACACACAGACACAGAGAATCACACAGTCACAGATACACACACAGACCGATAGACAGACAGAGAGAGAGAGACACAGACACAGAGAGAGACACACACACAGACACAGAGACACACAGAGACACACAGAGACATAGAGAGAAACACACAGACGTAGTGACACACGCACACAGACAGACAGAGACCCCTTGGTTGTGCCCTTCACCTTCGCACTTAACTCCCTCATCTCTCCTGGCAGGATCTCATCACCATTCCTACCCATGGACCATGACACCTGTCTACTCATCCTCCTTCCTGAGAATGGTGTGAACTCTACCCTAGAAACCCCACAGCAAAGAAAAGGGACCCTTCGGCCCTTCTCGTTCATGGTGAAATATCATTCTGCCAGTCTCATCGACCTGCACCCAGTCCCTAACCCTCCTGACTTCCCACATCCATGGATCTCTGCAATTGATTCTTAAAACGTAAGAGTTTGAATGTTAAATGGTACACCATTGAGGAGTGTTGTCAAACAAAGGGATTGAGGAACTGTGGTACAGAACTGCCCGAAAGTGGAGTCCCATGTGGAGATGGGGGGTGGGTGGGGGGAGTGAAGAAAGCTTCTGGTATTTTGGCCTTCAGAAATGAGAGGATTGAGTGCAGGAGGTGGGAGGCCACGAGGAAGTTGGACGAGGCATGGGTGAGGCCAACTTGGGAACGTTGTGTGCCGTTTGGGTGGCCGGAGGAGAGGAAGGATAGGAATGAGACAGCGCGTCGAGGAGAGGGACAAGAAGGTGGTCTGGCTTTCGGGGTTTGAGTTCCAGGGGAAGGTTGGACAGGCTGGGACTTTATTCCCTGGAGCGTAGAAGATTGAGGAAGATTTGAAAATTGTGAGGGGGGACGGATCGTGTCCATGGGGACAGGCTGTTTCCAAGGAGAGTGGGAGAGATTCAAAGAGGAGGACATGGATTGAGATTGAAGGGGGATTTTTTTCCCTCAGAGGAGGGTGGGAGCGTGGAATGAGCTTTGGGCCAAGGTGGTGGAGGTGGGATGGACTGGACTCTTGGGGGGGGGGGAGGGAAATGTGGGGCAGGTTCTGGTGTGGAAATGTGCAGCCTGAAGGGGAGATGGACTGGAGGCCCGAGCCAGCTCTCGGCCCCTTCCCCAGTGGGACTGGGCTGGCGAAGAGATCCCGTGGAGGGGTGGCTCAAGCTCTCGCGAGAGCGACCGCTGGGGGCCGCCATGTTGTTGATCTTTCCCGCCTTTGGAGCAGTTGGTCGCGAGCGGGAGAGGTTCGTGTCGGTGCTTCAGGGGCGGGAATCGGGGCATTTTGGGAGCGAGACCAGGGAGGAGGGAGTTTCCACGGGTCGCCCTTTGGGTCTGGGGCGGCCGGAGCTCGGAGGGGAACGGGCGGGGAGATGGTTGTGAGGTGGGGCCGGGGAACCGTGAGGGAGTTTGGGTCGGGGTGGCGTTAGGGTGTGTGGTAGTCGGGGACCCGCGAGGCTGAAGGGGGGGGGGGTCGGGGCCCGCGAGGCTGAGGGGGGGTCGGGGCCCGCGAGCCTGAGGTGGGGGGGTCGGGGGCCGCGAGGTTGAAGGGGGGTCGGGGGCCGCGAGCCTGAGAGGGGGTCGGGGCCCGCGAGCCTGAGGGTGGTTCGGGGACCGTGAGGCTGAAGGGGGGTCTGGACTCGTGAGGCTGAGGGGGGGGGCGGGGGCCTCGAGGCTGAGGGGGGGGTCGGGGCCCGTGAGGCTGAGGGGGGGGTCGGGGGCCGCGAGGCTGAAGGGGGTTCGGGGGCCGCGAGGCTGAAGGGAGGGGGGCGGGGGCCGCGAGGCTGAGGGGGGTGGTCTGGACCCGTGAGGCTGAGGGGGGGGTCTGGACCCGTGAGGCTGAACCCGTGAGGCTGAGGGGGGGGTCTGTACCCGTGAGGCTGAGGGGGGGTTCGGGGCCCGCGAGGCTGAGGGGGGTTCGGGGCCCGCGAGGCTGAGGGGGGGGTAGGGGCCCGCGAGGCTGAGGGGGGTTCGGGGACCGTGAGGCTGAGAGGGGGGGTCTGGACACGTGAGGCTGAGGGGGGGGTCTGGACCCGTGAGGTTGAGGGGGGGGTCGGGACCCGTGAGGCTGAGGGGGGGGTCGGGACCCGTGAGGCTGAGGGGGGGGTCGGGACCCGTGAGGCTGAGGGGGGGGTCGGGGGCGGCGAGGCTGAGGGGGGTCGGTGCCCGCGAGGTTGGAGGGGGGTCGGGGGCCGCGAGACTGAGGGGGGGCTCGGGGATCGGGACCTGCGTGGCCGAGGGGGGTCGGGGGCCGCGAGGCTGAAGGGGGTTCGGGGGCCGCGAGGCTGAAGGAGGTTCGGGGGCCGCGAGGCTGAAGGGAGGGGGGCGGGGGCCGCGAGGCTGAGGGGGGGGTCGGGGCCTGCGAGGCTGAGGGGGGGGGTAGGGGCCCGCGAGGCTGAGGGGGGTTCGGGGACCGTGAGGCTGAGGGGGGGGGTCTGGACCCGTGAGGCTGAGGGGGGGGTCAGGACCCGTGAGGCTGAGGGGGGGGTCAGGACCCGTGAGGCTGAGGGGGGGGTCGGGGGCACGCGAGGTTGGAGGGGGGTCGGGGCACGCGAGGTTGGAGGGGGGTCGGGGCACGCGAGGTTGGAGGGGGGTCGGGGCACGCGAGGTTGGAGGGGGGTCGGGGCACGCGAGGTTGGAGGGGGGTCGGGGCACGCGAGGTTGGAGGGGGGTCGGGGACCCGGAAGGCTGAGGGGGGACGGGGACCCGGAAGGCTGAGGGGGGACGGGGACCTGGAAGGCTGAGGGGGGACGGGGACCCGGAAGGCTGAGGGGGGACGGGGACCCGGAAGGCTGAGGGGGGACGGGGACCCGGAAGGCTGAGGGGGGACGGGGACCCGGAAGGCTGAGGGGGGACGGGGACCCGGAAGGCTGAGGGGGGACGGGGACCCGGAAGGCTGAGGGGGGACGGGGACCCGGAAGGCTGAGGGGGGACGGGGACCCGGAAGGCTGAGGGGGGACGGGGACCCGGAAGGCTGAGGGGGGACGGGGACCCGGAAGGCTGAGGGGGGACGGGGACCCGGAAGGCTGAGGGGGGACGGGGACCCGGAAGGCTGAGGGGGGACGGGGACCCGGAAGGCTGAGGGGGGACGGGGACCCGGAAGGCTGAGGGGGGACGGGGACCCGGAAGGCTGAGGGGGGACGGGGACCCGGAAGGCTGAGGGGGGACGGGGACCCGGAAGGCTGAGGGGGGACGGGGACCCGGAAGGCTGAGGGGGGACGGGGACCCGGAAGGCTGAGGGGGGGACGGGGACCCGGAAGGCTGAGGGGGGACGGGGACCCGGAAGGCTGAGGGGGGACGGGGACCCGGAAGGCTGAGGGGGGACGGGGACCCGGAAGGCTGAGGGGGGACGGGGACCCGGAAGGCTGAGGGGGGACGGGGACCCGGAAGGCTGAGGGGGGACGGGGACCCGGAAGGCTGAGGGGGGACGGGGACCCGGAAGGCTGAGGGGGGACGGGGACCCGGAAGGCTGAGGGGGGACGGGGACCCGGAAGGCTGAGGGGGGACGGGGACCCGGAAGGCTGAGGGGGGACGGGGACCCGGAAGGCTGAGGGGGGACGGGGACCCGGAAGGCTGAGGGGGGACGGGGACCCGGAAGGCTGAGGGGGGACGGGGACCCGGAAGGCTGAGGGGGGACGGGGACCCGGAAGGCTGAGGGGGGACGGGGACCCGGAAGGCTGAGGGGGGACGGGGACCCGGAAGGCTGAGGGGGGACGGGGACCCGGAAGGCTGAGGGGGGACGGGGACCCGGAAGGCTGAGGGGGGACGGGGACCCGGAAGGCTGAGGGGGGACGGGGACCCGGAAGGCTGAGGGGGGACGGGGACCCGGAAGGCTGAGGGGGGACGGGGACCCGGAAGGCTGAGGGGGGACGGGGACCCGGAAGGCTGAGGGGGGACGGGGACCCGGAAGGCTGAGGGGGGACGGGGACCCGGAAGGCTGAGGGGGGACGGGGACCCGGAAGGCTGAGGGGGGACGGGGACCCGGAAGGCTGAGGGGGGACGGGGACGTGGACCCAGAAATCTGAGGGGGACCCGCGAGGCTGAAGGTGGGGGTGTTAATCCACGTGGTTGAGGGGATCCGTGTGGTTGAGGCGATCGGGGAACTGCGAGTGTGAGGGGGACCCGTGAGGGCGAGGGAGTCCCGGACCCATGGATGGGAATGAGCAGGAAGGGATGCTGGTCAGTGGGATGAGAATATCAGTTCACCACAGACTGAAAGCTTTCAGTTCTGTAATGAGACGTCATTAACTATGACACCGACAGCCCAACCCTCTTTCTCCCAGTTTCACTGCAGACATTGGAAGACGGTCCTGTTTCAACTAATCCAAATAACCCTGGGCGCAGACCCGCTGAAGCCACAGATTAGTTCCTGCATCTCAGATGGTGAAGTCTTCAGATTTTTCTTTAAAATATTGTTTACATTGTAAAACACTTTGGAAAGTGCATTAACATATATTGTAATGTTCAATTCAAAAGGAAAAACTAATGGAAAAATCTTAATTCAAACACTTAGCACTAAGCAAGGTTCAAAAAAACACACAGGAATAAAGTGCCAACATCCTGGAGATGGATTTCACAGTGACTCAGGACAAGATACGGGCACCCACGGATTTTCAACTCCGCTAGAATCCTGCCCACAGGGATGACTGTTACGTACTTGACCTTTTTTTCATGGTGGGGATGAAGGTGTTGGTTGTCGAATTAGTATTCGCCGTGCAATTAAAAATGAAAATATATCTTTGATTGCGGGGACTGCAGATAACATTTTCCGAGCTCTCTGTTACATGGCACAGGGCGCTTCACCTCGAGTGGATTAGAATTCCTTCATCAGTCAGATCTTATGCTGCCCAGGATTTTACTCCCAAAGTCATTACTGAAAAGGATTTCTACTCCCTGCAAATGCACTAATGTGCTGGAGAGACTCAGGGGGTCACACCGCAACCACAGGAACATTCCGGGCATTCCTGATGGAGGGCCCAGGCATGAAATGTTGGTTGTCCTTTACCTCTTTAGGATGCGGTGTGACCAGCTGAGGTTCTCCAGCACGTCTGTGCATTGCACCCAACCTCAGCAACTTCAGACTTTCCGGTTTAACATGCTACCTTCTGCACCTATCCCACGGGAGTGGTGGAGAGGGATGATGTGGAAGGAGAGAGAGGATCGAGATGGTAAAAGGTGCTCCAGGTCAAGATTAATTTTATTCAAGGGTTAAATTTAAAAAAAAATTCAGCATCGACCACTCTGGGGCACTCGTCTGCGTGCACAATGATGCAAATTGTGCTGGGGATCCAGAGCTTTGAAAGCATTGATGAGCACCCAGTTATTCAGAAGAATGTGTTTGTTGAGTAGGTTAGATTTGGCCCTTGTGGCTAAGAGGATCAGGGGGTATGGGGAGAAGACAGGAACCGAGTACTGATCAGCCATGATCATATTGAATGGTGGTGTAGGCTTGAAGGGCCAAATGGCCTACTTCTGCACCTATTTTTCTATGTTTCTAAGATTTGTTCTTGTCTCTAGCTGTGTACACACGAAGATGAGAGCAGTGTTTGAGATGCTTCAGCCAGAAAGAATTCCGATCCATATCCACACGTTTTTATTCCTCGGGCTGACGGCAAGGTTCAGACTGAAATAGCAGAGGATGAGAATCCAGGCAAAAGGACAGAAGCCCAGACCAAGCAACAATTTGAGCAGAAGGATTTAGTTCCACCGGTAGAGTGAGAGTGAGAGAGAGAGAGAGTGGAAGGACACTGTCAGAATGCCCATAGGATTTAACCTGTTTAAAAGCAGGTGGCACAAATCTGTGCAGAGCGGCACAATTTAAAGGCGATTGCAGATGTTTGATTGGGAAGCTGCAGGAATTCAGCCCTTCAGAATGAAGTAAATGCAATATTCAGAGAGAGAAACCTTGGGCTTTTCTCTGGAGTGATGCAGGAAGCTCATAGTGAATGGATTTGTGGCAGAGCTTGGTGGAGGAGCAGGCAGTGCTGAGGAAACACAAGGCTGCTGAAGGACTTGTAGAAAGAGAACGTGCAGAAGGCTGCGGGTGCCTGGAGCACATGGCCGGGCAGGATGGTGGAGTCTGGAATAATAGGGACCTTTAACATTTAGGCAGGCACATTGATGCAAGAAAAATAGTGGGTTTACGGGTGTGAGGGGTGAAAGGTTCAGTTTGTAGTAGGTTTGAGCTGTTGTGACACCAATACCCCTGAGCAAAAAGCTCTGCAAAAGTATGGACACCGCCCAGGACATCTCAGGTAAAAACCCTCCACCATTGAGAACATTTGCAGGGAACGCTGCTGTCAGAGAGCAGCAGCAATCAAGGATCCACATCACCCGCTCTGTTCTCACTGCTCCCATCAGGAAAGAGGTATAGCCAGGTTCAGGAATAGCTGCTACCCCTTCACCACGAGACTCAACACACATTCAGGGATTCATTTAAAGACTCTTCCTTTTGCACTTTGAATTTTTTCTCTCTCTATTGCAGTTTGTTTTCATATCCACATTTTCAGAGATTACAAGTAGATGAGTCCAGTTGGGGAAACTTGGTTTTGGTTTATATAATGGTTACTTTTATCCCCTTTTATTGTTCATTTATATTAGTGTCTGGGCCCCTATGTGGTCCAGGTACAGCTGACAGACCTTTACCAAAGGGTCACGTTTATGTGATTTTTTTTTTCCGTAGGTAACAGCAGTTCATTTCCCCAGCCCAGCGTGCTATCGGACATCCAGTTGATCGTGATACATCTTTTCGTGAAGGCCAGTGCTATTTTTATAAATGATATTAGATATTTGGTTAAGTTGTCGCTTGTTTCCATGAAGATATTGCTCCAGGTCTCACGTGGAGGCCACTCCTGTGATCGTGGTTAATTTTTCTGCGCTTTCCTGCCAAAATGGCCTCACTTTCACGCAAGACCACGTAGAAAAGTTTAATGAAGCTCATCATCCCATTGGCCTTCATAACTATCCTATCAACCTGAGCGGAAACCTTGAGGGATGTTTGGATTTGAACCCCAAATTCCCTCAGTTTATCCACACTCAAGAAACCGACTGGTAACCTTGTACCCAGCCTTCTGGTTTGTACTTCCAAAATGCATCACCTCACACTTACCTGGATTGAAATCCATCTGCAACTTTTCTGCCCAAATCTGCATCCTGTCTGTATCCTCTTGTATCCTTCGACAACCTTCAGCTTCATCCACAACTCCTCCAACCTTCACATCATCTGCAGACTTACTGACCCATCTTCTGCCCCTCCATCCAGGTCATTTATAAAAATCACCAAGTGCAGGGGTCCCAGAACAGATCTTTGTGGCACTCCACTGCTCTCTGCTTTCTTCCAACAAGACAATTTTTTATCCACAGCCAAAGATACCCTGATCCTTTGCCAAATTACTTTCTGATGAGTCTCGTCAAATTCTTGCTAAAATCCATGTAGACCACATCTACCACATGAGCCTCATTCATTTCCTTTGTTACCCCCCTCAAATAAAACTCATTTAGACTTATGAGGCATGACCTTACCATCACAAAGGCATGTTGACTGTCCTTGAGAAGTCTGTACTTCTGCAAATGCTCATAGATCCTATACTGGTCTATAATTCCCAAGATTCTCCCCATTACCTTTTCTAAACAAGGCGACTGCATTTGATGGTTTGCGCTGGATTTTGGGGGCAGGGGGCTGGGTGTTTGTGGGCAAGGGCTGGGTTTGGGGGCTGTAGGGGACTCAGGGAATTCTCTTTTCCTCTTGACTGCAAGGAACACTATGTCTAACTTCCTGCTAATGTGACCCTGTCTGCTTTATGTCTGAATGAAGTGAATTTTGTGTAATATTGCACTTTATACCATGACAATCAATTGAATTTTGATCTTGGCATGTTTGGAAGAATGTTCTTAGTGACAGTAACCCAGTTTCAATCTGTCACCATGTAAGGGGTTTGAGTGTTTTTTTTTCTCACCCTTGTTGAAGTCGATTTCCTGTCAAGGTACAAAAAGGTACAGTAACAAACCACAAACTCTAAAACACAGTCTTTATTGAGTCATGCCAGTAAGAATGAGGGGTACCAGTGGTGGGTGAACAGACTCACCTCACTATTAATGTTTGAACGGGAGTTAAAGAACACAGTCACATGGTAGAGCTTTTAAGACATTTTCCTGCCAACAAATTGGATAACATTTCTTGGAAGGCATTGGTACAGCTTCTGCTTTACATTTTGCACATCCTCTTCCTCAAGACATAGAAAGGATTTGTTGTTGGCAATTTAATCTCATGTGCCCGTTATAATTAAGAACATCCTTCTGGTCTACAAAATTTCAACAGAAATCTGGAAGGGTTGCTCACAGTACACATTGGTAATCATTCTCTGCCTGTCTGATTTCTGGTTTCCAATTTACATATGTAAATGTCTAGTTTCATAGTAATTTTAAATTCTTGAAGTTGACAATGGTGGCTAACAGTTCAAAGCAGAAAATGCCATTCTGGGACTGAGTGGTGCTGAAGGCTTCTTGCAGCCTTTGGATCAGGCCTGATGAGCCTCCTTCAGGTGGCCAGAATACCCCAATGTAAAGTCACATATTCTACCCGAATACGGCTGTATGGAGGCCATGTGAAAGAGCCTGATGCGGCTCGGAGGAGTACTTACCAATCTTCCTTCGGGAGGTATAATCTCCGTGTCTGAGCAATTCCCCCGAGGAACCTGAATGCAGCCGCCTGATGATAATCAGCCAGGGACCCAAATCCCCGCGCCTGACAGCCCCCCTCCTCATGCCCGACAACTCACCGTTCCCGCGTCCGACAGCCCCATTCACCTTACCCGAGAGCCTCCATCACCGCGCCCGACACCACCCATCACTGCTGCCTGACAGCCTCCTCTGCCCCAACATCCTGAGCCAGCCGCACCTGCCCTGATCTCCCGTGCTGACAGGAGCTGGAGTGCGCTCTGAGGCGCCTCTCCTGCAGCTGTCCCTTTCAGGGTGCCACCTGAAAGAACATTCCACAGGGCTGTTTCCGCTTCTGCAGACTGATTCTTGACGTAGAATGCACCTGAAAGTGGCTCCAGCTGTAGTCAATTCGCACTATTGTTTTAGAGATGGGGCAGGCATTAGGATATGAGACTCAGTCGAGGAGTTGAGAATTGATTCCTGTCTGAAATGTCCTTGGTCACTCTCTCTCCTAGCTTCCTGGCAAAATCTGTGTGATGATGTCTTCATCGCAATTATCAGAACAAGATCCAGCTAATATTCTGCACCCTTCATCAAATTGGAAAGTGAATGGGGGGGATTTGTGTGGTCAGGGCTTAATATGACACAGAATGATGCAGGTCTATGTGGATTCAGTTGAAATGAGAGGGCAGATAACCTTTAACTGATCCACCAACAAACCCACGTCTTACCCCCAACCTTCAATACCTGACACTCCCCCAATACTAATCCCCCAAATGGCACAAGGTTGAACTGAGTCCTTTCAGGGTGAGAGGCAGAAGAGTGGCCTTTGTTCTGTACAAGGGCCAACAGATGCCAAGGACCGATCACCTCAAGGAGTGAACGAGGATTTAGAATAGGTTTTCCCCAACACAGAATAAAGTAGGAGCAGGAGGCTGTTTCTCCCTGTGAGCCCATTCTGCCTTTAGGTGAAGGACCACCAGAATGAGGAATAAAGAATGAAGCTGGAGGAACTCAGCTGGTTAGGCAGTGTCCATGGAGAGAGATGGTCAGTTAATGATTCAGGTCCGTATACAGACTGAAGCGAGAAGGGGAGCTGGCACAAAATTGGGAGGGCCCAGTGCCTCGGAAGCCACAGAGCATCACAAGACCACCCGACAGGCTGAACCTGTGATGGACACTATGAACTATGTATGTCATAAAGTACAGTATGTGCTCTGTGTCGCCACATCACCTCGTTGGGTTTTATCTCAAAGTGGTGAAAGGCTTTTATATAGATGTATGGACTGGCCAGTCCATATCTACCTGACCTTCTCCAACCTCTCCCTTATCTCCACCCTGGATTTCCCGGACTTGCCCCCTCTGAACCTGGCCCAGTCGTGTATCAGTAATGCTCAGGTTTTTGGTCATTGAAGGTGTTTAATCACTCCATCCTATTTGACGTGATTATTGTGTGCACCACAATGCTGATCCCTAAGGCTTTGGGCAATGTGTCCACCTGGTGTAACTGTGCCCAAACTGTCTGGGCTGCACACGTAGATGAGGAATCGAACTCCCACTTTGAGTTGACTCAGAGAATTAATGAAGGACACAGAGTTTCACCAAACCACACCCCAACTCTCTTTAGTTCTTATATGCAAGATTCTTTGCACAAAACAGAGAGAGAGTTACTGATCGTATTTACACCAGCTTGACTTCAAGTCACAAGATAGTCTCGTGAGCCATTTACTTGAATGATGGCTCGCGTGGCAGCACCCACTCCTGGCGACTGTGGGTCACTCTGATTAGGGCGTTCGAGCAATGCCAGCATAAATGTTGCCAATATTTTGGGGAAGTGTTCCCCAATTAAGGAATGGTTGTGGTGTTTTGGAGAATTTGTGTACAATGGTTGTTTTGGGAGAAGTGGAGGTTCTAATAAACAAAAACTGAAGGTTGTGTTTTGAAGGAAAGTATGGAGTGTTTTGCTAAAAAAAGACAAAAGTTGTATTTTTCAAAATATGTCCTGTTTTTGGGTCAAAACCGATATCTTTGCTGTGCAAAAATGTGTGCAATTTACATTCCAAAAGCCAAAACTGTGATTTACAAATTGGGGTTGAAAAAAACATCTGTGCTTTGTAAAATATGAGACAATAAGATACAGGAGCAGAAGTAGGCCGTTTGGCCCATTGTGTCCATTCCATCATGAACTGATCCATTCTCCCACTCACCTTTAATACCTTGACTATTCAGATATGTCACGGAGTTGTGTTAACCTTTAATATTAATTTAATATTTCTCGTATATAAAAATGTCTTAGTAAAGTAAATTACAGAGGTAAAATATTGTACCTGTATACTTGATCAGTTAGCTTGGATATTTCAGGGGCACAAGGACAAAGCATTAGCATTTTAAACACAGATTGTTGTTGGAGATCGCAAACAGAAGGCAGTTGAGACAAACATGCAAGAAGGTGAAAAGGATTTATGATGTTCTTGAGATATTGAAAACAATAGGTGTTTGTTCAGAAGCACCTGTACAAATGCAGGCCATTTTAATTCTGAGGAAAGCAGACTTCTCAGAGGCATAAATGGATTTAAATGCTTTTTAGCACATTCTTGTCAAAAGGTCCTTTAATCCCAAACATAATTAAAAAGGTTGTTAGTTCATAACATATTTTGGGCTTGTCCTTGCGATTTGGAGTTTTGGGATCTGAAATCTTTGGAGTTTTTGTGATTTATTAGTAAACTGATTTCCCAAGCTCATTAAAAGGCTTATTGTGTGTGTGGGGTTCAAGTACAGCGATGGATTTTGGTCCATGTTTGGCAACTCCAATCTGTGTCGATTTGAAAGTGGAAACTTTGTCAGTTTCTGCAGAATGTGAATGTTTTAAACCCCAATATGAAGTGAGATTCTGCACAAAGTACAGATGAGTGTGTTTTGGAAACAAAACTTAAGTGTGGGCCAAGTGAACTTGTCCAAATAGAAATTAAAAATGTGTTTGGAATCACCAAACTTTTCAGATCTGAAAAAGGAGGAGTTGTTGCTTATTGCTAAGGAGATGAAAGTTCTGGAGGTTAAAAGTTGAACAACGGAAGTTGGCAGTTATGTTGAAAACCTTGGTCAGTGAAGAAGATATTGGACAATTGATTTCAAGAAAGCTTGAGAGAGTCAGCAGCTGAAAGAAACAAGCTGTCAGGTACAGAAGCAAACTAATGAAGAGATCAAAGAGTCAAGCTGTGAATCACCAGTCATTTTAAATATTTTCTTCAGTCAGAATTCTGATTCTGATTTTAAATTTGAAAGTTGTGACAGTGAGGGCAGTGATGTCTAAAATGATTTAAAAGTTTGTGACAGTGAGCAGCAGTTGGCAAAAGGATTTTTCAGAACTTCGAGGAAAATTGATAGAAAAACAAAATGGAGATGGATAGAAACCATTCTCTGGTGAAGGAATTAAAAAGGGCCAGTTGGATATTATTTCAAAGGAGGTTTATTGATGAGAAAATATAATGCGATATTGGATAATGAAGAATGGGCAGAGGTTCATTGGGTTATAGATCCTACAGCCTATAGAGATGAGATTTTGAACATGGCTCATAAAACACATTTGGGTGGGCACCTTTGGGAAAAGGAAATGATGAAACAATTCTACTGACCTAATTTGGAAAAGGATGGAAAGAGATTTTGTAAGACTTGTCACACTTGTCAAATTGCACAGAATTTTCTATTCTTTTGATCCCTTTTTTCTCCCATTCTCTAAAGGAAAGGTTATCTATTGTAAAAGGGATTAGCTGATTTTGCGTCAGTATTAGTTTTGGTAGTTGGTAATTTGTTTTATTCCTTTCTACATGAATCTTCTTCCAAATATTGAGCAGATGATGTAATACTGGAGAATTTCTACGTTGTACCAATTTTTCATCCCATTTATATAATATATGTTCGGGTATCTTCTCCCCTATTTTATCTAGTTCTAATCTAGTCCAATCTGGCTTTTCCCTTGTTTGATAAAAATCTGATAGGTATCTTAATTGTGCGGCTCTATAATAATTTTTAAAGTTTGGCAGTTGTAAGCCTCCTTGTTTATACCATTCTGTTAATTTATCTAGTGCTATCCTCGGTTTCCCCCCTTTCCATAAAAATTTTCTTATTATTTTCTTTAACTCCTTGAAGAATTTCTCCGTCAAGTGTATTGGCAATGCCTAAAATAGGTATTGTATCCTTGGGAAAATGTTCATTTTAATACAGTTTATCCTTCCTATTAGTGTTAGTGGTAAGTCTTTCCAATGCTCTAAGTCATCCTGTAATTTTTTCATTAGTGGATAATAATTGAGTTTATATAGATGGCCGAGGTTTTTATTTATTTGTATACCTAGGTATCGTATTGCTTGCATTTGCCATCTGAATGGTGATTCTTTCTTAAATTTTGAGAAATCCGCATTATTCATTGGCATTGCTTCACTTTTATTTGCGTTAATCTTGTATCCCGACACTTCTCCATATTCCTTCAATGTGTTATGTAATTCTTTTATTGCTATTTCTGGTTCTGTTAAGTATACCATAACGTCATCTGCAAATAAACTGATTTCATATTCCTTGTCTTTTATTTTTATCCTTTTTATTTTATTTTCTGTTCTTATCAATTCTGCTAGTGGTTCTATGGCTAACGCGAACAATAAGGGCGATAGTGGGCAACCCTGCCTTGTTGATCTTGTTGCTTTGATATATATCCATTTACTGTCACTTTCGCCAATGGCCCCTTATATAATGCTTTAATCCAATGAATATATTTCTCTGGTAAACTGAATTTTTGTAGTACTTTGAATAAATAATTCCATTCTACTCTGTCAAAGGGCTTCTCTGCGTCTAAAGCAACCGCTACTGATGGAGCTTTATTTCCTTCTACTGCATGAATTAAGTTAATAAATTTACAAATATTGTCTGTTGTTCATCTTTTTTAATAAATCCAGTTTGGTCTAGATTTACTATTTTTGGTACATAGTCGGCTAATCTGTTTGCTAATAGTTTAGCTATTATCTTACAATCTGTGTGAAGTAAAGATATTGGTCTATATGACGCTGGTGCGAGTGGATCTTTCCCTGTCTTTGGTATTACTGTAATTATTGCTGTTTTGCATGAATCTGGTAAGCTTTGTGTTTTATCAATCTGGTTGATTACTTCCAGGAGGGGAGGAATTAATAAATCTTTAAAAGTTTTATAGAATTCTATTGTTCCTTTTTATTATTGTGTCTGGGCCCCTTTTGTGGTCCAGGTATGGCTGACAGACCTTTACCAAAGGGTAATGTTTATGTGATTTTTTTCCGTAGGTAACAGCTGTTCATTTCCACAGCCCAGTGTGTTATAAGTAGAGGGGAGTCGGACATCGTGATCCATTTTTTCGCTAAGGCCAGTGCTATTTTTATAAATGTGATTGGATATTTGGTCACGTTGTCATTTGTTTCCATAAAATTACCATGTAGATATTGCTTGAGGATGCACGTGGAGGCCATTCCTGTGATCGTAGTAATTTCCTGCGCTTTCTTACCAAAATGGCCTCATTTTGACGCACGACCACGTAGAAAAGTTAATGAAGCTCAGCATCCCATTGGCCTTCATGACTATCCTATAACTAACCTGTGTGGCAACAACGTTGAGGGATGTTTGGATTTGAACCCCAAAGTCCCTCTGCTTATCCACACCTTCAAGTAATTGCCTATTGACCCTGTACCCAGCCTTCTCTTCCCCTACCTCATTTTTAACACCTCTGTTTCCACCCCTCCATTTCCCCAACTCTGTTTCTACCCCGCTTTCCGCTTCTCTTTTTCAACCAGACTAATTCCACACCTCTGTTTCTCCACTTTAGATTCTACCCATCTCTTATCACTTCTCTTTTTCCACCGCACTCTTTCCCCACCTCTTTTTCCCCGTCTCTCCTACTCCTCTGTTTCCCTTCCTCGATTTCTCCACCTCTCTTTCGTCCATTCTACTTCCAACCATCTGTTCCAACGCCGCTGTTTCCCTGCCTGTTTCGCCGCCGCCGTTTCCCCGCCTCTGTTTATCCACCTCCGTTTCCCCCCTCTTCCCCACCTCTGATTCCCCGCCTTTGATACTCCTCCTCCGATTCCCTGACTCTGATTCCCTGCCTCCCTTACCCCACCTCTGAGTCCCCGCCTCTGATTCTCTGCCTCTCTTTCCCGCCTCTGATTCCCTGCCTCTCTTTCCCGCCTCTGATTCCCCGACTCCGATTCCCTGCTTCAGAGTTCCTGGCTCTTTCCCCGCCTCTCTTTTCCCCCTTCTGAATCAACGCCTCTGATTCCACGCCTCTCATTCCATGCCTCTGATTCCCCGCCTCTGGTTCCCCGCCTCTGATTCCCCACCTCTGATTACCCGCCTCTCTTTCCTTGCGTTTATTTCCACGCCTCTTTCTCTGCCTCTCTTTCCCCACATCTCTTTTCCGCACTCTGATTCCCCACCTCTGATTCCCCGACTCCGATTCCCTGCTTCAGAGTCCCTGGCTCTTTCCCCGCCTTTCTTTTCCCACATCTCTATTCCCCCCACTGAATCCTTGCCTCTGATTCCACACCCCTGATTCCACGTCTCTGATTCCTCGCCTCAGCTTCCCCACCTCAGATTCCCCGCCTTTGATTCCACGTCTCTGATTCCCCGCCTCTGATTCCCCGCCTCTGATTCCACGCCTCTGATTCCCTGCCTCGGATTGCACACATCTGATACCCCGCCTCTCTTTCTCTGCCTCTCTTTCCCCACATCTCTTTTCCGTCCTCTGATTCCCCGCCTCTGATTGCCCGCTTCTGATTCCCCGCCTCCATTTCTCCGACTCTGATTCCCTTCCTCTGTTTCCCTGCCTCCGATTCCCTGCTTCAGAGTCCCTGGCTCTTTCCCTGGCTCTTTCCCTGCCCTTCTTTCCCCACATCTCTTTTCCCCCCTCTGATTCACCCCCTTTTAATTTCAGCCTCTGATTCCCCGCCTCTGGTTCCCCGCCTCTGATTCCCCGACTCTGATTCCCCACCTCTCTTTCCTTGCCACTATTTTCCTGCCTCTTTCTCTGCCTCTCTTTTCCCACATCTCATTTCCGCCCACTGATTCCCCGCCTCTGATTGCCTGCCTCTGATTCCCCGCCTCTGATTCCCCGCCTCTGATTCCCCGCCTCTGACTCCCCGCCTCTGACTCCCCGCCTCTGACTCCCCGCCTCTGATTCCACGCCTCTGATTCCCCGCCTCAGATTCCCCACCTCAGATTCCCCACCTCAGATTCCCCACCTCAGATTCCCCGCCTCAGATTCCCCGCCTCTGATTCCCCGCCTCTGATTCCCCACCTCTGATTCCCCAACTCTGATTCCCCGACTCTGATGATTCCCCGACTCCGATTCCCTTCTTCAGAGTCTCTGACTCTTTCCCCGCCTCCCTTTCTCCACATCTCTTTTCTGCCCTCTGATTCCCCGCCTCTGATTCCCCGCCTCTGATTCCCCGCCTCTGATTCCCCGCCTCTGATTCCCCGCCTCTGATTCCCCGCCTCTGATTCCCTGCCTCTCTTTCCCTGCCACTATTTTCGTGCCTCCTTCTCTGCCTCTCTTTTCCCACATCTCTTTTCCGCCCTCTGATTCCCCGCCTCTGATTCCCCGCCTCTGATTCCCCGCCTCTGATTCCCTGCCTCTCTTTCCCTGCCACTATTTTCGTGCCTCCTTCTCTGCCTCTCTTTTCCCACATCTCATTTCCGCCCTCTGATTCCCCACCTCTGATTCCACGCCGCCTTTTCTCCGCCTCTGATACACCTCCTCTGAGTCCAAGCCTCTGATTCCCCGCCTCTGATTCCCCGCCTCTGATTCCCCGCCTCTGATTTCCCGCCTCTCTTTCCGTGCCTCTTTCCCCGCCTCTCTTTCCTTGCCTCTTTCCCTGCCTCTCTTTCTCCACATCTCTTTTCTGCCCTCTGATTCCCCACCTCTGATTCCACGCCTCCGTTCCTCTGCCTCTGATTCCCCGCCTCTCATTTCCCACCTCTCTTTCCGTGCCTCTTTCCCCGCCTCTCTTTCCTTGCCTCTTTCCCTGCCTCTCTTTCTCCACATCTCTTTCCCCACCTCTGATTCCCCGCCTCGGATCCCCCACATCTGATACCCCGCCTCTCTTTTCCTGCGTCTATTTCCACGCCTCTTTCTCTGCCTCTCTTTCCCCACATCTCTTTTCCGCCCTCTGATTCCCCGCCTCTGATTCCCTGCCTCTGATTCCCTGCCTCTGATTCCCTGCCTCTGATTCCCCGCCTCTGATTCCCTGCCTCTCTTTCCCTGCCACTATTTTCGTGCCTCCTTCTCTGCCTCTCTTTTCCCACATCTCATTTCCGCCCTCTGATTCCCCACCTCTGATTCCACGCCGCCTTTTCTCCGCCTCTGATTCCCCGCCTCTGATTCCCCACCTCTGATTTCCCGCCTCTCTTTCCCTGCGTCTATTTCCACGCCTCTTTCTCTGCCTCTCTTTCCCCACATCTCTTTTCTGCCCTCTGATTCCCCACCTCTGATTCCACGCCTCCGTTCCTCTGCCTCTGATACCCCGCCTCTGATACCCCGCCTCTGATACCCCGCCTCTGATTCCTCGCCTCTGATTCCCCGCCTCTGATTCCCCGCTTCTGATTCCCCGCTTCTGATTCCCCGCCTCTGATTCCCCCCCTCTGATTCCACGACTCTGATTCCCCGACTCCGATTCCCCACCTTAGATACCCCGCCTCTGATTCCACGCCTCTGATTCCACGCCTCTGATTCCACGCCTCTGATTCCCCGCCTCTGATTCCTTGCCTCGGATTCCCTGCCTCTGATTCCCCCCCTCTGATTCCCTGCCTCTGAATCCCCACATCTGATACCCCTCCTCTCTCTCTCTGCCTCTCTTTCCCCACATCTCTTTTCCGTCCTCTGATTCCCCGCTTCTGATTCCCCGTTTCTGATTCCCCGCCTCCATTTCTCCGACTCTGATTCCCTTCCTCTGTTTCCCTGCCACCGATTCCCTGCCTCCGATTCCCTGCTTCAGAGTCCCTGGCTCTTTCCCTGGCTCTTTCCCTGCCCTTCTTTCCCCACATCTCTTTTCCCCCCTCTGATTCACACTCTTTTAATTTCAGCCTCTGATTCCCCGCCTCTGGTTCCCCGCCTCTGATTCCCCGCCTCTGATTCCCCGCCTCTGATTCCCCGCCTCTGATTCCCTGCCTCTGATTCCCTGCCTCTGATTCCCTGCCTCTGATTCCCCGCCTCTGATTCCCCGCCTCCATTTCTCCGACTCCGATTCCCTGCTTCAGAGTCTCTGACTCTTTCCCCGCCTCCCTTTCGCTGCCTCTCTTTTCCCACATCTCTATTCCCCCCTCTGATTCCCCGTTTCTGATTCCCCGCCTCTGCTTCCCCGCCTCTGATTCCCCGCCTCTGATTCCCCGCCTCTGATTCCCCGCCTCTGATTCCCTGCCTCTCTTTCCCTGCCACTATTTTCGTGCCTCATTCTCTGCCTCTCTTTTCCCACATCTCTTTCTCCGCCTCTGATTCCCCGCCTCAGATTCCCCACCTCAGATAATACGACTCTGATTCCCCGCCTCTCATTTCCCACCTCTCTTTCCGTGCCTCTTTCCCCGCCTCTCTTACCTTGCCTCTTTCCCTGCCTCTCTTTCTCCACATCTCTTTCCCCACCTCTGATTCCCCGCCTCGGATCCCCCACATCTGATACCCCGCCTCTCTTTCCCTGCGTCTATTTCCACGCCTCTTTCTCTGCCTCTCTTTCCCCACATCTCTTTTCCCCCCTCTGATTCACCACCTTTTAATTTCAGCCTCTGATTCCCCGCCTCTGATTCTCTGCCTCTGATTCCCCGCCTCTGATTCCCCGCCTCTGATTCCCCGCCTCTGATTCCCCGCCTCTGATTCCCCACCTCTGATTCCCCGACTCCGATTCCCTGCTTCAGAGTCTCTGACTCTTTCCTCGCCTCCCTTTCGCCGCCTCTCTTTTCCCACATCTCTATTCCCCCCTCTGATTCCACGCCTCTGATTCCCCGACTCAGATTCCCCACCTCAGAATCCCTGCCTCAGATTCCCTGCCTCTGATTCCCTCCCTCTGATTCCCTGCCTCTGAATCCCCACCTCTGATTCCCCGCCTCTATTTCCTTGCCTCTTTCCCTGCCTCTCTTTCCCCACATCTCTTTCCCCGCCTTGAATTCCCCACATCTGATACCCCGCCTCTCTTTCCCTGCGTCTATTTCCGCGCCTCTTTCCCTGCCTCTCTTTCCCCACATCTATTTTCCGCCCTCTGATTCCCCGCTTCTGATTCCCCGCCTCCGTTCTCCGACGCTGTTTACCTGCCTCCGATTACCTGCTTCAGAGTCCCTGGCTCCTTCCATGCCTCTCTTTCCCTACATATCTTTTCCCCCTTCTGATTCTCCCCCTTTGAATCTCAGCCTCGGATTCCCCACCTCAGATTCCCTGCGTCAGAATCCCCACCTCAGATTCCCCGCCTCTGATTCCCCGCCTCTGATTCCCCGCCTCTGATTCCCCGCCTCTGCTTCCCCGCCTCTGATTCCCCGCTTCTGATTCCCCGCCTATATTTCTCCGACTCTGATTCCCTTCCTCTGTTTCCCTGCCTCCGATTCCCTGCTTCAGAGTCCCTGGCTCTTTCCCTGGCTCTTTCCCTGCCCTTGTTTCCCCACATCTCTTTTCCCCCCTCTGATTCACCCCCTTTTAATTTCAGCCTCTGTTTCCCCGCCTGTGGTTCCCCGCCTCTGATTCCCCGCCTCTCTTTCCCTGCCACTATTTTCGTTCCTCTTTCTCTGCCTCTCTTTTCCCACATCTCATTTCCGCCCACTGATTCCCCGCCTCTGATTCCCCGCCTCTGATTCTCCGCCTCTG
Source organism: Narcine bancroftii (assembly GCF_036971445.1). Lineage (NCBI taxonomy): Eukaryota > Metazoa > Chordata > Chondrichthyes > Torpediniformes > Narcinidae > Narcine > Narcine bancroftii. The sequence continues at coordinate 40,391 of NW_027211923.1, forward strand.
ATTCCCCGCCTCTGATTCCCCGCCTCTGATTCCCCGCCTCTGATTCCCTGCCTCTGATTCCCTTCCTCTGATTCCCCGACTCTGATTCCCCGCCTCTGATTCCCCACTTCTGATTCCCCGACTCTAATTCCCCGACACTGATTCCCCGACTCTGATTCCCCGACTCTGATTCCCCGACTCTGATTCCCCGACTCCGATTCCCTGCTTCAGAGTCTCTGACACTTTCCCCGCCTCCCTTTCGCCGCCTCTCTTTTCCCACATCTCTATTCCCCCCTCTGATTCCACGCCTCTGATTCCCCGCCTCAGATTCCCCACCTCAGATTCCCCGCCTCAGATTCCCTGCCTCTGATTCTCCGCCTCTGATTCCCTGCCTCTGATTCCCCACCTCTATTTCCTTGCGTCTTTCCCTGCCTCTCTTTCCCCACATCTCTTTCCCCGCCTCTGATTTCCCGCCTTGAATTCCCCACATCTGATACTCCGCCTCTCTTTCCCTGCGTCTATTTCCGCGCCTCTTTCCCTGCCTCTCTTTCCCCACATCTCTTTTCCACCCTCTGATTCCCCGCTTCTGATTCCCCGCCTCCGTTTCTCCGACTCTGTTTCCCTGCCTCCGATTCCCTGCTTCAGAGTCCCTGGCTTTTTCCATGCCTCTCTTTCCCCACATTTCTTTTCCCCCTTCTGATTCTCCCCCTTTCAATCTCAGCCTCTGATTTCCCACCTCAGAATCCCCACCTCAAATTCCCCGCCTCTGATTCCCTGCCTCTGATTCCCCGCCTCTGCTTCCCCGCCTCTGCTTCCCCGCCTCTGCTTCCCCGCCTCTGCTTCCCCGCCTCTGCTTCCCCGCCTCTGCTTCCCCGCCTCTGCTTCCCCGCCTCTGATTCCCCGCCTCTGATTCCCCGCCTCTGATTCCCCGCCTCTGATTCCCCGCCTCTGATTCCCCGCCTCTGATTCCCTGCCTCTCTTTCCGTGCCTCTTTCCCGGACTCTCTTTCCCCACATCTCTTTTCCTGCCTCTGATTCCCCGCCTCGGATTCCCCGCATCTGATACCCCTCCTCTCTTTCACTGCGTCTATTTCCACGCCTCTTTCTCTGCCTCTCTTTCCCCACATCTCTTTTCTGCCCTCTGATTCCCCACCTCTGATTCCCCGCCTCTGATTCCCCGCCTCTGATTCCCCACCTCTGATTCCCTGACACTGATTCCCCGACTCTGATTCCCCGACTCTGATTCCCCGACTCAGATTCCCTGTTTCAGAGTCTCTGACTCTTTCCCCGCCTCCCTTTCGCCGCCTCTCTTTTCCCACATCTCTATTCCCCCCTCTGATTCCACGCCTCTGATTCCCCGCCTCAGATTCGACGCCTCAGATTCCCTGCCTCTGGATCTCCGCCTCTGATTCCCTGCCTCTGATTCCCCTCCTCTATTTCCTTGCCTCTTTCCCTGCCTCTCTTTCCCCACATCTCTTTCCCCGCCTCTGATTCCCCGCCTTGAATTCCCCACATCTGATACTCCGCCTCTCTTTCCCTGCGTCTATTTCCGCGCCTCTTTCCCTGCCTCTCTTTCCCCACATCTCTTTTCCACCCTCTGATTCCCCGCTTCTGATTCCCCGCCTCCGTTTCTCCGACTCTGTTTCCCTGCCTCCGATTCCCTGCTTCAGAGTCCCTGGCTCTTTCCATGCCTCTCTTTCCCCACATTTCTTTTCCCCCTTCTGATTCTCCCCCTTTCAATCTCAGCCTCTGATTTCCCACCTCAGAATCCCCACCTCAAATTCCCCGCCTCTGATTCCCCGCCTCTGCTTCCCCGCCTCTGCTTCCCCGCCTCTGCTTCCCCGCCTCTGCTTCCCCACCTCTGCTTCCCCGCCTCTGATTCCCCGCCTCTGATTCCCCGCCTCTGATTTCCCGCCTCTGATTCCCCGCCTCTGATTCCCCGCCTCTGATTCCCCGCCTCTGATTCCCCGCCTCTGATTCCCCGCCTCTGATTCCCTGCCTCTCTTTCCCTGCCACTATTTTCGTGCCTCCTTCTCTGCCTCTCTTTTCCCACATCTCATTCCCCGCCTCTGATTCCCTGCCTCCGATTCCCCGCCTCAGATAATACGACTCTGATTCCCCGCCTCTGATTCCCCACCTGTGATTCACCGCCTCTGATTTCCTGCCTCTCTTTCCGTGCCTCTTTCCCGGCCTCTCTTTCCCCACATCTCTTTTCCTGCCTCTGATGCCCCGCCTCGGATTCCACGCCTCTGATTCCCCGCCTCAGATTTTCCACCTCAGATTCCCCACATCTGATACCCCGCCTCTCTTTCCCTGCGTCTATTTCCGCGCCTCTTTCCCTGCCTCTCTTTCCCCACATCTCTTTCCCCGCCTCTGATTCCCCGCCTCGGATTCCCCACATCTGATACCCCGCCTCTCTTTCCCTGCGTCTATTTCCGCGCCTCTTTCCCTGCCTCTCTTTTCCCACATCTCTTTCCCCGCCTCTGATTCCCCGCCTCTGATTCCCCGCCTCTGATACCATGACTCTGATTCCCCGCCTCTGATTCCCCGCCTCTGAAACCACGACTCTGATTCCCCGCCTCTGATTCCTCGCCTCTGATTTCCCGCCTCTCTTTCCGTGCCTCTTTCCCGGCCTCTCTTTCCCCACATCTCTTTTCCTGCCTCTGATTCCACGCCTCGGATTCCACGCCTCTGATTCCCCGCCTCAGATTCTCCACCTCAAATTCCCCGCTTCTGATACCACGACTCTGATTCCCCGCCTCTGATTCCCCGCCTCTGATTCCCCGCCTCTGATTCCCCGCCTCTGATTCCCCGCCTCTGAAACCACGACTCTGATTCCCCGCCTCTGATTCCTCGCCTCTGATTTCCCGCCTCTCTTTCCGTGCCTCTTTCCCGGCCTCTCTTTCCTTGCCTCTTTCCCTGCCTCTCTTTCTCCACATCTCTTTCCCCACCTCTGATTCCCCGCCTCGGATCCCCCACATCTGATACCCTGCCTCTCTTTCCCTGCGTCTATTTCCACGCCTCTTTCTCTGCCTCTCTTTCCCCACATCTCTTTTCCGCCCTCTGATTCCCCGCCTCTGATTCCCCGCCTCTGATTCCCCGCCTCTGATTCCCCGCCTCTGATTCCCCGCCTCTGATTCCCCGCCTCTGATTCCCCGCCTCTGATTCCCCGCCTCCATTTCTCCGACTCCGATTCCCTGCTTCAGAGTCTCTCACTCTTTCCCCGCCTCCCTTTCGCCGCCTCTCTTTTCCCACATCTCTATTCCCCCCTCTGATTCCCCGCCTCTGATTCCCCGCCTCTGCTTCCCCGCCTCTGATTCCCCGCCTCTGATTCCCCGCCTCTGATTCCCCGCCTCTGATTCCCCGCCTCTGATTCCCCGCCTCTGATTCCCCGCCTCTGATTCCCCGCCTCTGATTCCCCGCCTCTGATTCCCCGCCTCTGATTCCCTGCCTCTCTTTCCCTGCCACTATTTTCGTGCCTCATTCTCTGCCTCTCTTTTCCCACATCTCTTTCCCCGCCTCTGATTCCCCGCCTCAGATTCCCCACCTCAGATAATACGACTCTGATTCCCCGCCTCTCATTTCCCACCTCTCTTTCCGTGCCTCTTTCCCCTCCTCTCTTTCCTTGCCTCTTTCCCTGCCTCTCTTTCTCCACATCTCTTTCCCCACCTCTGATTCCCCGCCTCGGATCCCCCACATCTGATACCCCGCCTCTCTTTCCCTGCGTCTATTTCCACGCCTCTTTCTCTGCCTCTCTTTCCCCACATCTCTTTTCCGCCCTCTGATTCCCCGCCTCTGATTTCCCGCCTCTGATTCCCCGCCTCTGATTCCCTGCCTCTCTTTCCCTGCCACTATTTTCGTGCCTCCTTCTCTGCCACTCTTTTCCCACATCTCATTTCCGCCCTCTGATTCCCCGCCTCTGATTCCCCGCCTCCATTTCTCCCACTCTGATTCCCTTCCTCTGTTTCCCTGCCTCCGATTCCCTGCTTCAGAGTCCCTGGCTCTTTCCCTGGCTCTTTCCCTGCCCTTCTTTCCCCACATCTCTTTTCCCCCCTCTGATTCACCACCTTTTAATTTCAGCCTCTGATTCCCCGCCTGTGGTTCCCCGCCTCTGATTCCCCGCCTCTCTTTCCCTGCCACTATTTTCGTGCCTCTTTCTCTGCCTCTCTTTTCCCACATCTCATTTCCGCCCACTGATTCCCCGCCTCTGATTCCCCGCCTCTGATTCTCCGCCTCTGATTCCCCGCCTCTGATTCCCCGCCTCTGATTCCCTGCCTCTGATTCCCCGCCTCTGATTCCCCGCCTCTGATTCCCCGCCTCTGATTCCCCGCCTCTGATTCCCCGCCTCTGATTCCCTGCCTCTGATTCCCCACCTCTCTTTCCTTGCCTCTTTCCCTGCCTCTCTTTCCCCACATCTCTTTCCCCGCCTCTGATTCCCCGCCTTGAATTCCCCACATCTGATACTCCGCCTCTCTTTCCCTGCGTCTAATTCCGCGCCTCTTTCCCTGCCTCTCTTTCCCCACATCTCTTTTCCACCCTCTGATTCCCCGCTTCTGATTCCCCGCCTCCGTTTCTCCGACTCTGTTTCCCTGCCTCCGATTCCCTGCTTCAGAGTCCCTGGCTCTTTCCATGCCTCTCTTTCCCCACATTTCTTTTCCCCCTTCTGATTCTCCCCCTTTCAATCTCAGCCTCTGATTTCCCACCTCAGAATCCCCACCTCAAATTCCCCGCCTCTGATTCCCCGCCTCTGCTTCCCCGCCTCTGCTTCCCCGCGTCTGCTTCCCCGCCTCTGCTTCCCCGCCTCTGCTTCCCCGCCTCTGATTCCCCGCCTCTGATTTCCCGCCTCTGATTCCCCGCCTCTGATTCCCCGCCTCTGATTCCCCGCCTCTGATTCCCCGCCTCTGATTCCCTGCCTCTCTTTCCCTGCCACTATTTTCGTGCCTCATTCTCTGCCTCTCTTTTCCCACATCTCTTTCCCCGCCTCTGATTCCCTGCCTCCGATTCCCCGCCTCAGATTTTCCACTTCAGATTCCCCACATCTGATACCCCGCCTCTCTTTCCCTGCGTCTATTTCCGCGCCTCTTTCCCTGCCTCTCTTTCCCCACATCTCTTTCCCCGCCTCTGATTCCCCGCCTCGGATTCCCCACATCTGATACCCCGCCTCTCTTTCCCTGCATCTATTTCCGCGCCTCTTTCCCCGCCTCTCTTTTCCCACATCTCTTTCCCCGCCTCTGATTCCCCGCCTCTGATTCCCCGCCTCTGATACCATGACTCTGATTCCCTGCCTCTGATTCCCCGCCTCTGATTCCCCGCCTCTGATTCCCTGCCTCGGATTGCAAACATCTGATACCCCGCGTCTCTTTCTCTGCCTCTCTTTCCCCACATGTCTTTTCCGTCCTCTGATTCCCCTCTTCTGATTCCCCGCTTCTGATTCCACGCCTCCATTTTTCCGACTCTGATTCCCTTCCTCTGTTTCCCTGCCACCGATTCCCTGCCTCCGATTCCCTGCTTCAGAGTCCCTGGCTCTTTCCCTGGCTCTTTCCCTGCCCTTCTTTCCCCACATCTCTTTTCCCCCCTCTGATTCACCCTCTTTTAATTTCAGCCTCTGATTCCCCGCCTCTGGTTCCCCGCCTCTGATTCTCCGCCTCTGATTCTCTGCCTCTGATTCCCCGCCTCTGATTCCCCGCCTCTGATTCCCCGCCTCTGATTCCCCGCCTCTGATTCCCCGCCTCTGATTCCCCGCCTCTGATTCCCCGCCTCTGATTCCCCGCCTCTGATTCTCCGCCTCTGATTCTCTGCCTCTGATTCCCCGCCTCTGATTCCCCGCCTCTGATTCCCCTCCTCTGATTCCCCGCCTCTGATTCCCCGCCTCTGATTCCCCGCCTCTGATTCCCCGCCTCTGATTCCCCGCCTCTGATTCCCCGCCTCTGATTCCCCGCCTCTGATTCCCCGCCTCTGATTCCCCGCCTCTGATTCCCCGCCTCTGATTCCCCGCCTCTGATTCCCCGCCTCTGATTCCCCGACTCTGATTCCCCGACTCTGATTCCCCGACTCTATTTCCTTGCCTCTTTCCCTGCCTCTCTTTCCCCACATCTCTTTCCCCGCCTCTGATTCCCCACCTTGAATTCTCCACATCTGATACCCCGCCTCTCTTTCCCTGCGTCTATTTCCGCGCCTCTTTCCCTGCCACCCTTTCCCCACATCTCTTTTCCGCCCTCTGATTCCCCGCTTCTGATTCCCCGCCTCTGTTTCTTTGACTCTGTTTCCCTGCCTCCGATTCCCTGCTTCAGAGTCACTGGCTCTTTCCATGCCTCTCTTTCCCTACATTTCTTTTCCCCCTTCTGATTCTCCCCCTTTGAATCTCAGCCTCTGATTCCCCACCTCAAATTCCCCGCCTCTGATTCCCCGCCTCTGATTCCCCGCCTCTGATTCCCCGCCTCTGCTTCCCCGCCTCTGATTCCCCGCCTCTGATTCCCCGCCTCTTATTCCCCGCCTCTGATTCCCCGCCTCTGATTCCCCGCCTCTGATTCCCCGCCTCTCTTTCCCTGCCACTATTTTCGTGCCTCCTTCTCTGCCTCTCTTTTCCCACATCTCTTTCCCCGCCTCTGATTCCCCACCTCAGATTCCCCACCTCATATAATACGACTCTGATTCTCCGCTTCTGATTCCCCGCCTCCATTTCTCCAACTCTGATTCCCTTCCTCTGTTTCCCTGCCTCTGATTCCCTGCCTCCGATTCCCTGCTTCAGAGTCCCTGGCTCTTTCCCTGGCTCTTTCCCTGCCCTTCTTTCCCCACATCTCTTTTCCCCCCTCTTATTCACCCTCTTTTAATTTCAACCTCTGATTCCCCGCCTCTGGTTCCCCGCCTCTGATTCCCCACCTCAGATTCCCCACCTCTGATTCCCTGCCTCTTATTCCCCGCCTCTGATTCCCCGCCTCTGATTCCCCGACTCCGATTCCCTGCTTCAGAGTCCCTGGCTCTTTCCCTGCCCTTCTTTCCCCACATCTCTTTTCCCCCCTCTTATTCACCCTCTTTTAATTTCAGCCTCTGATTCCCCGCCTCTGGTTCCCCGCCTCTGATTCCCCACCTCTGATTCCCCGCCTCAGATTCCCTGCCTCTCTTTCCCCACATCTCTTTCCCCGCCTCTGATTCCCCACATCTGATACCCCGCCTCTCTTTCCCTGCGTCTATTTCCGCGCCTCTTTCCCTGCCTCTCTTTCCCCACATCTCTTTTCCGCCCTCTGATTCCCCGCTTCTGATTCCCCGCTTCCGTTTCCCTGACTCTGTTTCCCTGCCTCCGATTCCCTGCTTCAGAGTCCCTGGCTCTTTCCATGCCTCTCTTTCCCTACATTTCTTTTCCCCCTTCTGATTCTCCCCCTTTGAATCTCAGCCTCTGATTCCCCGCCTCAGATTCCCCGCCTCTGAAACCACGACTCTGATTCCCCGCCTCTGATCCCTCGCCTCTGATTTCACGCCTCTCTTTCCGTGCCTCTTTCCCGGCCTCTCTTTCCCCACATCTCTTTTCCTGCCTCTGATTCCCCGCCTCGGATTCCACGCCTCTGATTCCCTGCCTCAGATTCTCCACCTCAAATTCCCCGCTTCTGATACGACGACTCTGATTCCCCACCTCTAATTCCCCGCCTCTGATTCCCCGCCTCTGATTCCCCGCCTCTGATTCCCCGCCTCTATTTCCCCGCCTCTGATTCCCCGCCTCTGATTCCCCGCCTCTATTTCCCCGCCTCTGATTCCCCGCCTCTGATTCCCCGCCTCTGATTCCCCCCCTCTGAATCACCGCCTCTGATTCCCCGCCTCAGATTCCCCACCTCAGATTCCCCGCATCTGATTCCACGCCTCTGATTCCCCGCCTCTGATTCCACGCCTCTGATTCCCTGCCTCGGATTGCAAACATCTGATACCCCGCGTCTCTTTCTCTGCCTCTCTTTCCCCACATCTCTTTTCCGTCCTCTGATTCCCCGCTTCTGATTCCCCGCTTCTGATTCCCTGCCTCCATTTCTCCGACTCTGATTCCCTTCCTCTGTTTCCCTGCCTCTGATTCCCTGCCTCTGATTCCCCGCCTCTGCTTCCCCGCCTCTGCTTCCCCGCCTCTGCTTCCCCGCCTCTGCTTCCCCGCCTCTGCTTCCCCGCCTCTGCTTCCCCGCCTCTGCTTCCCCGCCTCTGATTCCCCGCCTCTGATTCCCCGCCTCTGATTCCCCGCCTCTGATTCCCCGCCTCTGATTCCCCGCCTCTGATTCCCTGCCTCTCTTTCCGTGCCTCTTTCCCGGACTCTCTTTCCCCACATCTCTTTTCCTGCCTCTGATTCCCCGCCTCGGATTCCCCGCATCTGATACCCCTCCTCTCTTTCACTGCGTCTATTTCCACGCCTCTTTCTCTGCCTCTCTTTCCCCACATCTCTTTTCTGCCCTCTGATTCCCCACCTCTGATTCCCCGCCTCTGATTCCCCGCCTCTGATTCCCCACCTCTGATTCCCTGACACTGATTCCCCGACTCTGATTCCCCGACTCTGATTCCCCGACTCAGATTCCCTGTTTCAGAGTCTCTGACTCTTTCCCCGCCTCCCTTTCGCCGCCTCTCTTTTCCCACATCTCTATTCCCCCCTCTGATTCCACGCCTCTGATTCCCCGCCTCAGATTCGCCGCCTCAGATTCCCTGCCTCTGGATCTCCGCCTCTGATTCCCTGCCTCTGATTCCCCTCCTCTATTTCCTTGCCTCTTTCCCTGCCTCTCTTTCCCCACATCTCTTTCCCCGCCTCTGATTCCCCGCCTTGAATTCCCCACATCTGATACTCCGCCTCTCTTTCCCTGCGTCTATTTCCGCGCCTCTTTCCCTGCCTCTCTTTCCCCACATCTCTTTTCCACCCTCTGATTCCCCGCTTCTGATTCCCCGCCTCCGTTTCTCCGACTCTGTTTCCCTGCCTCCGATTCCCTGCTTCAGAGTCCCTGGCTCTTTCCATGCCTCTCTTTCCCCACATTTCTTTTCCCCCTTCTGATTCTCCCCCTTTCAATCTCAGCCTCTGATTTCCCACCTCAGAATCCCCACCTCAAATTCCCCACCTCTGATTCCCCGCCTCTGCTTCCCCGCCTCTGCTTCCCCGCCTCTGCTTCCCCGCCTCTGCTTCCCCACCTCTGCTTCCCCGCCTCTGATTCCCCGCCTCTGATTCCCCGCCTCTGATTTCCCGCCTCTGATTCCCCGCCTCTGATTCCCCGCCTCTGATTCCCCGCCTCTGATTCCCCGCCTCTGATTCCCCGCCTCTGATTCCCCGCCTCTGATTCCCCGCCTCTGATTCCCTGCCTCTCTTTCCCTGCCACTATTTTCGTGCCTCCTTCTCTGCCTCTCTTTTCCCACATCTCATTCCCCGCCTCTGATTCCCTGCCTCCGATTCCCCGCCTCAGATAATACGACTCTGATTCCCCGCCTCTGATTCCCCACCTGTGATTCACCGCCTCTGATTTCCTGCCTCTCTTTCCGTGCCTCTTTCCCGGCCTCTCTTTCCCCACATCTCTTTTCCTGCCTCTGATGCCCCGCCTCGGATTCCACGCCTCTGATTCCCCGCCTCAGATTTTCCACCTCAGATTCCCCACATCTGATACCCCGCCTCTCTTTCCCTGCGTCTATTTCCGCGCCTCTTTCCCTGCCTCTCTTTCCCCACATCTCTTTCCCCGCCTCTGATTCCCCGCCTCGGATTCCCCACATCTGATACCCCGCCTCTCTTTCCCTGCGTCTATTTCCGCGCCTCTTTCCCTGCCTCTCTTTTCCCACATCTCTTTCCCCGCCTCTGATTCCCCGCCTCTGATTCCCCGCCTCTGATACCATGACTCTGATTCCCCGCCTCTGATTCCCCGCCTCTGAAACCACGACTCTGATTCCCCGCCTCTGATTCCTCGCCTCTGATTTCCCGCCTCTCTTTCCGTGCCTCTTTCCCGGCCTCTCTTTCCCCACATCTCTTTTCCTGCCTCTGATTCCACGCCTCGGATTCCACGCCTCTGATTCCCCGCCTCAGATTCTCCACCTCAAATTCCCCGCTTCTGATACCACGACTCTGATTCCCCGCCTCTGATTCCCCGCCTCTGATTCCCCGCCTCTGATTCCCCGCCTCTGATTCCCCGCCTCTGAAACCACGACTCTGATTCCCCGCCTCTGATTCCTCGCCTCTGATTTCCCGCCTCTCTTTCCGTGCCTCTTTCCCGGCCTCTCTTTCCTTGCCTCTTTCCCTGCCTCTCTTTCTCCACATCTCTTTCCCCACCTCTGATTCCCCGCCTCGGATCCCCCACATCTGATACCCTGCCTCTCTTTCCCTGCGTCTATTTCCACGCCTCTTTCTCTGCCTCTCTTTCCCCACATCTCTTTTCCGCCCTCTGATTCCCCGCCTCTGATTCCCCGCCTCTGATTCCCCGCCTCTGATTCCCCGCCTCTGATTCCCCGCCTCTGATTCCCCGCCTCTGATTCCCCGCCTCTGATTCCCCGCCTCCATTTCTCCGACTCCGATTCCCTGCTTCAGAGTCTCTCACTCTTTCCCCGCCTCCCTTTCGCCGCCTCTCTTTTCCCACATCTCTATTCCCCCCTCTGATTCCCCGCCTCTGATTCCCCGCCTCTGCTTCCCCGCCTCTGATTCCCCGCCTCTGATTCCCCGCCTCTGATTCCCCGCCTCTGATTCCCCGCCTCTGATTCCCCGCCTCTGATTCCCCGCCTCTGATTCCCCGCCTCTGATTCCCCGCCTCTGATTCCCCGCCTCTGATTCCCTGCCTCTCTTTCCCTGCCACTATTTTCGTGCCTCATTCTCTGCCTCTCTTTTCCCACATCTCTTTCCCCGCCTCTGATTCCCCGCCTCAGATTCCCCACCTCAGATAATACGACTCTGATTCCCCGCCTCTCATTTCCCACCTCTCTTTCCGTGCCTCTTTCCCCTCCTCTCTTTCCTTGCCTCTTTCCCTGCCTCTCTTTCTCCACATCTCTTTCCCCACCTCTGATTCCCCGCCTCGGATCCCCCACATCTGATACCCCGCCTCTCTTTCCCTGCGTCTATTTCCACGCCTCTTTCTCTGCCTCTCTTTCCCCACATCTCTTTTCCGCCCTCTGATTCCCCGCCTCTGATTTCCCGCCTCTGATTCCCCGCCTCTGATTCCCTGCCTCTCTTTCCCTGCCACTATTTTCGTGCCTCCTTCTCTGCCACTCTTTTCCCACATCTCATTTCCGCCCTCTGATTCCCCGCCTCTGATTCCCCGCCTCCATTTCTCCCACTCTGATTCCCTTCCTCTGTTTCCCTGCCTCCGATTCCCTGCTTCAGAGTCCCTGGCTCTTTCCCTGGCTCTTTCCCTGCCCTTCTTTCCCCACATCTCTTTTCCCCCCTCTGATTCACCACCTTTTAATTTCAGCCTCTGATTCCCCGCCTGTGGTTCCCCGCCTCTGATTCCCCGCCTCTCTTTCCCTGCCACTATTTTCGTGCCTCTTTCTCTGCCTCTCTTTTCCCACATCTCATTTCCGCCCACTGATTCCCCGCCTCTGATTCCCCGCCTCTGATTCTCCGCCTCTGATTCCCCGCCTCTGATTCCCCGCCTCTGATTCCCTGCCTCTGATTCCCCGCCTCTGATTCCCCGCCTCTGATTCCCCGCCTCTGATTCCCCGCCTCTGATTCCCCGCCTCTGATTCCCTGCCTCTGATTCCCCACCTCTCTTTCCTTGCCTCTTTCCCTGCCTCTCTTTCCCCACATCTCTTTCCCCGCCTCTGATTCCCCGCCTTGAATTCCCCACATCTGATACTCCGCCTCTCTTTCCCTGCGTCTAATTCCGCGCCTCTTTCCCTGCCTCTCTTTCCCCACATCTCTTTTCCACCCTCTGATTCCCCGCTTCTGATTCCCCGCCTCCGTTTCTCCGACTCTGTTTCCCTGCCTCCGATTCCCTGCTTCAGAGTCCCTGGCTCTTTCCATGCCTCTCTTTCCCCACATTTCTTTTCCCCCTTCTGATTCTCCCCCTTTCAATCTCAGCCTCTGATTTCCCACCTCAGAATCCCCACCTCAAATTCCCCGCCTCTGATTCCCCGCCTCTGCTTCCCCGCCTCTGCTTCCCCGCGTCTGCTTCCCCGCCTCTGCTTCCCCGCCTCTGCTTCCCCGCCTCTGATTCCCCGCCTCTGATTTCCCGCCTCTGATTCCCCGCCTCTGATTCCCCGCCTCTGATTCCCCGCCTCTGATTCCCCGCCTCTGATTCCCCGCCTCTGATTCCCTGCCTCTCTTTCCCTGCCACTATTTTCGTGCCTCATTCTCTGCCTCTCTTTTCCCACATCTCTTTCCCCGCCTCTGATTCCCTGCCTCCGATTCCCCGCCTCAGATTTTCCACTTCAGATTCCCCACATCTGATACCCCGCCTCTCTTTCCCTGCGTCTATTTCCGCGCCTCTTTCCCTGCCTCTCTTTCCCCACATCTCTTTCCCCGCCTCTGATTCCCCGCCTCGGATTCCCCACATCTGATACCCCGCCTCTCTTTCCCTGCATCTATTTCCGCGCCTCTTTCCCCGCCTCTCTTTTCCCACATCTCTTTCCCCGCCTCTGATTCCCCGCCTCTGATTCCCCGCCTCTGATACCATGACTCTGATTCCCTGCCTCTGATTCCCCGCCTCTGATTCCCCGCCTCTGATTCCCTGCCTCGGATTGCAAACATCTGATACCCCGCGTCTCTTTCTCTGCCTCTCTTTCCCCACATGTCTTTTCCGTCCTCTGATTCCCCTCTTCTGATTCCCCGCTTCTGATTCCACGCCTCCATTTTTCCGACTCTGATTCCCTTCCTCTGTTTCCCTGCCACCGATTCCCTGCCTCCGATTCCCTGCTTCAGAGTCCCTGGCTCTTTCCCTGGCTCTTTCCCTGCCCTTCTTTCCCCACATCTCTTTTCCCCCCTCTGATTCACCCTCTTTTAATTTCAGCCTCTGATTCCCCGCCTCTGGTTCCCCGCCTCTGATTCTCCGCCTCTGATTCTCTGCCTCTGATTCCCCGCCTCTGATTCCCCGCCTCTGATTCCCCGCCTCTGATTCCCCGCCTCTGATTCCCCGCCTCTGATTCCCCGCCTCTGATTCCCCGCCTCTGATTCCCCGCCTCTGATTCTCCGCCTCTGATTCTCTGCCTCTGATTCCCCGCCTCTGATTCCCCGCCTCTGATTCCCCTCCTCTGATTCCCCGCCTCTGATTCCCCGCCTCTGATTCCCCGCCTCTGATTCCCCGCCTCTGATTCCCCGCCTCTGATTCCCCGCCTCTGATTCCCCGCCTCTGATTCCCCGCCTCTGATTCCCCGCCTCTGATTCCCCGCCTCTGATTCCCCGCCTCTGATTCCCCGACTCTGATTCCCCGACTCTGATTCCCCGACTCTGATTCCCCGACTCTATTTCCTTGCCTCTTTCCCTGCCTCTCTTTCCCCACATCTCTTTCCCCGCCTCTGATTCCCCACCTTGAATTCTCCACATCTGATACCCCGCCTCTCTTTCCCTGCGTCTATTTCCGCGCCTCTTTCCCTGCCACCCTTTCCCCACATCTCTTTTCCGCCCTCTGATTCCCCGCTTCTGATTCCCCGCCTCTGTTTCTCCGACTCTGTTTCCCTGCCTCCGATTCCCTGCTTCAGAGTCACTGGCTCTTTCCATGCCTCTCTTTCCCTACATTTCTTTTCCCCCTTCTGATTCTCCCCCTTTGAATCTCAGCCTCTGATTCCCCACCTCAAATTCCCCGCCTCTGATTCCCCGCCTCTGATTCCCCGCCTCTGATTCCCCGCCTCTGATTCCCCGCCTCTGATTCCCCGCCTCTTATTCCCCGCCTCTGATTCCCCGCCTCTGATTCCCCGCCTCTGATTCCCCGCCTCTCTTTCCCTGCCACTATTTTCGTGCCTCCTTCTCTGCCTCTCTTTTCCCACATCTCTTTCCCCGCCTCTGATTCCCCACCTCAGATTCCCCACCTCATATAATACGACTCTGATTCTCCGCTTCTGATTCCCCGCCTCCATTTCTCCAACTCTGATTCCCTTCCTCTGTTTCCCTGCCTCTGATTCCCTGCCTCCGATTCCCTGCTTCAGAGTCCCTGGCTCTTTCCCTGGCTCTTTCCCTGCCCTTCTTTCCCCACATCTCTTTTCCCCCCTCTTATTCACCCTCTTTTAATTTCAGCCTCTGATTCCCCGCCTCTGGTTCCCCGCCTCTGATTCCCCACCTCAGATTCCCCACCTCTGATTCCCTGCCTCTTATTCCCCGCCTCTGATTCCCCGCCTCTGATTCCCCGACTCCGATTCCCTGCTTCAGAGTCCCTGGCTCTTTCCCTGCCCTTCTTTCCCCACATCTCTTTTCCCCCCTCTTATTCACCCTCTTTTAATTTCAGCCTCTGATTCCCCGCCTCTGGTTCCCCGCCTCTGATTCCCCACCTCTGATTCCCCGCCTCAGATTCCCTGCCTCTCTTTCCCCACATCTCTTTCCCCGCCTCTGATTCCCCACATCTGATACCCCGCCTCTCTTTCCCTGCGTCTATTTCCGCGCCTCTTTCCCTGCCTCTCTTTCCCCACATCTCTTTTCCGCCCTCTGATTCCCCGCTTCTGATTCCCCGCTTCCGTTTCCCTGACTCTGTTTCCCTGCCTCCGATTCCCTGCTTCAGAGTCCCTGGCTCTTTCCATGCCTCTCTTTCCCTACATTTCTTTTCCCCCTTCTGATTCTCCCCCTTTGAATCTCAGCCTCTGATTCCCCGCCTCAGATTCCCCGCCTCTGAAACCACGACTCTGATTCCCCGCCTCTGATCCCTCGCCTCTGATTTCACGCCTCTCTTTCCGTGCCTCTTTCCCGGCCTCTCTTTCCCCACATCTCTTTTCCTGCCTCTGATTCCCCGCCTCGGATTCCACGCCTCTGATTCCCTGCCTCAGATTCTCCACCTCAAATTCCCCGCTTCTGATACGACGACTCTGATTCCCCACCTCTAATTCCCCGCCTCTGATTCCCCGCCTCTGATTCCCCGCCTCTGATTCCCCGCCTCTATTTCCCCGCCTCTGATTCCCCGCCTCTGATTCCCCGCCTCTATTTCCCCGCCTCTGATTCCCCGCCTCTGATTCCCCGCCTCTGATTCCCCCCCTCTGAATCACCGCCTCTGATTCCCCGCCTCAGATTCCCCACCTCAGATTCCCCGCATCTGATTCCACGCCTCTGATTCCCCGCCTCTGATTCCACGCCTCTGATTCCCTGCCTCGGATTGCAAACATCTGATACCCCGCGTCTCTTTCTCTGCCTCTCTTTCCCCACATCTCTTTTCCGTCCTCTGATTCCCCGCTTCTGATTCCCCGCTTCTGATTCCCTGCCTCCATTTCTCCGACTCTGATTCCCTTCCTCTGTTTCCCTGCCTCCGATTCCCTGCTTCAGAGTCCCTGGCTCTTTCCCTGCCCTTCTTTCCCCACATCTCTTTTCCCCCCTCTGATTCACCCCCTTTTAATTTCAGCCTCTGATTCCCCGCTTCTGATTCCCCGCCTCTGATTCCCCGCCTCTGATTCCCCGCCTCTGATTCCCCGCCTCTCTTTCCCTGCCACTATTTTCGTGCCTCTTTCTCTGCCTCTCTTTTCCCACATCTCATTTCCGCCCACTGATTCCCCGCCTCTGATTCCCCGCCTCTGATTCCCCGCCTCTGATTCTCTGCCTCTAATTCCCCGCCTCTGATTCCCCGACTCTGATTCCCCGACTCTGATTCCCCGACTCTGATTCCCCGACTCCGATTCCCTGCTTCAGAGTCTCTGACTCTTTCCCCGCCTCCCTTTCGCCGCCTCTCTTTTCCCACATCTCTATTCCCCCCTCTGATTCCATGCCTCTGATTCCCTGCCTCTGAATCCCCACCTCTGATTCCCCGCCTCTATTTCCTTGCCTCTTTCCCTGCCTCTCTTTCCCCACATCTCTTTCCCCGCCTTGAATTCCCCACATCTGATACCCCGCCTCTCTTTCCCTGCGTCTATTTCTGCGCCTCTTTCCCTGCCTCTCTTTCCCCACATCTCTTTTCCGCCCTCTGATTCCCCGCTTCTGATTCCCCGCCTCCGTTCTCCGACTCTGTTTACCTGCCTCCGATTACCTGCTTCAGAGTCCCTGGCTCTTTCCATGCCTCTCTTTCCCTACATATCTTTTCCCCCTTCTGATTCTCCCCCTTTGAATCTCAGCCTCGGATTCCCCACCTCAGATTCCCCACCTCAGATTCCCTGCCTCAGAATCCCCACCTCCGATTCCCCGCCTCTGCTTCCCCGCCTCTGATTCCCCGCCTATATTTCTCCGACTCTGATTCCCTTCCTCTGTTTCCCTGCCTCCGATTCCCTGCTTCAGAGTCCCTGGCTCTTTCCCTGGCTCTTTCCCTGCCCTTCTTTCCCCACATCTCTTTTCCCCCCTCTGATTCACCCCCTTTTAATTTCAGCCTCTGATTCCCCGCCTGTGGTTCCCCGCCTCTGATTCCCCGCCTCTCTTTCCCTGCCACTATTTTCGTGCCTCTTTCTCTGCCTCTCTTTTCCCACATCTCATTTCCGCCCACTGATTCCCCGCCTCTGATTCCCCGCCTCTGATTCCCCGCCTGTGATTCCCCGCCTCTGATTCCCCGCCTCTGGATCTCCGCCTCTGATTCCCTGCCTCTGATTCCCCATCTCTATTTTCTTGCCTCTTTCCCTGCCTCTCTTTCCCCACATCTCTTTCCCCGCCTCTGATTCCCCGCCTTGAATTCCCCACATCTGATACTCCGCCTCTCTTTCCCTGCGTCTATTTCCGCGCCTCTTTCCCTGCCTCTCTTTCCCCACATTTCTTTTCCCCCTTCTGATTCTCCCCCTTTCAATCTCAGCCTCTGATTTCCCACCTCAGAATCCCCACCTCAAATTCCCCGCCTCTGATTCCCTGCCTCTGATTCCCCGCCTCTGCTTCCCCGCCTCTGCTTCCCCGCCTCTGCTTCCCCGCCTCTGCTTCCCCGCCTCTGATTCCCCGCCTCTGATTCCCCGCCTCTGATTCCCCGCCTCTGATTCCCCGCCTCTGATTCCCCGCCTCTGATTCCCCGCCTCTGATTCCCCGCCTCTGATTCCCCGCCTCTGATTCCCCGCCTCTGATTCCCTGCCTCTCTTTCCCTGCCACTATTTTCGTGCCTCCTTCTCTGCCTCTCTTTTCCCACATCTCTTTTCCGCCCTCTGATTCCCCGCCTCTGATTCCCCGCCTCTGATTCCCCGCCTCTGATTCACCGCCTCTGATTCCCTGCCTCTCTTTCCCTGCCACTATTTTCGTGCCTCCTTCTCTGCCTCTCTTTTCCCACATCTCATTTCCGCCCTCTGATTCCGCACCTCTGATTCCACGCCGCCTTTTCTCCGCCTCTGATACACCTCCTCTGAGTCCAAGCCTCTGATTCCCCGCCTCTGATTCCCCGCCTCTGATTCCCCGCCTCTGATTCCCCACCTCTGATTTCCCGCCTCTCTTTCAGTGCCTCTTTCCCGGACTCTCTTTCCCCACATCTCTTTTCCTGACTCTGATTCCCCGCCTCGGATTCCCCGCATCTGATACCCCTCCTCTCTTTCACTGCGTCTATTTCCACGCCTCTTTCTCTGCCTCTCTTTCCCCACATCTCTTTTCTGCCCTCTGATTCCCCACCTCTGATTCCACGCCTCCGTTCCTCTGCCTCTGATTCCCCGCCTCTGATAACCCGCCTCTGATTCCCCGCCTCTGATTCCCCGCCTCCGATTCCCCGCCTCTGATTCCCCGCCTCTGATTCCCCGCCTCTGATTCCCCGCCTCTGATTCCCCGCCTCTGATTCCCCGCCTCTGATTCCCCGCCTCTGATTCCCCTCCTCTGATTCCCCGACTCCGATTCCCCACCTTAGATTCCACGCCTCTGATTCCACGCCTCTGATTCCTTGCCTCGGATTGCACACATCTGATAACCCGCCTCTCTTTCTCTGCCTCTCTTTCGCCACATCTCTTTTCCGTCCTCTGATTCCCCGCTTCTGATTCCCCGCTTCTGATTCCCCGCCTCCATTTCTCCGACTCTGATTCCCTTCCTCTGTTTTCCTGCCTCCGATTCCCTGCCTCCGATTCCCTGCTTCAGAGTCCCTGGCTCTTTTCCTGGCTCTTTCCCTGCCCTTCTTTCCCCACATCTCTTTTCCCCCCTCTGATTCACCCCCTTTTAATTTCAGCCTCTGATTCCCCGCCTGTGGTTCCCCGCCTCTGATTCCCCGCCTCTGATTCCCCGCCTCTGATTCCCCGCCTCTGATTCCCCGCCTCTGATTCCCCCCCTCTGAATCCCCGCCTCTCTTTCCCTGCGTCTATTTCCGCGCCTCTTTCCCTGCCTCTCTTTCCCCACATCTCTTTTCCTGCCTCTGATTCCCCACCTCGGATTCCACGCCTCTGATTCCCCGCCTCAGATTCTCCACCTCTGATTCCCCGCCTCTCATTTCCCACCTCTCTTTCCGTGCCTCTTACCCCGCCTCTCTTTCCTTGCCTCTTTCCCTGCCTCTCTTTCTCCACATCTCTTTCCCCACCTCTGATTCCCCGCCTCGGATCCCCCACATCTGATACCCCGCCTCTCTTTCCCTGCGTCTATTTCCACGCCTCTTTCTCTGCCTCTCTTTCCCCACATCTCTTTTCCGCCCTCTGATTCCCCGCCTCTGATTCCCTGCCTCTGATTCCCTGCCTCTGATTCCCCGCCTCTGATTCCCTGCCTCTCTTTCCCTGCCACTATTTTCGTGCCTCCTTCTCTGCCCCTCTTTTCCCACATCTCATTTCCGCCCTCTGATTCCCCACCTCTGATTCCCCGCCTCTGATTCCCCACCTCTGATTTCCCGCCTCTCTTTCCGTGCCTCTTTCCCGGCCTCTCTTTCCCCACATCTCTTTCCCCACCTCTGATTCCCCGCCTTGAATTCCCCGCATCTGATACCCCGCCTCTCTTTCCCTGCGTCTATTTCCACGCCTCTTTCTCTGCCTCTCTTTCCCCACATCTCTTTTCTGCCCTCTGATTCCCCACCTCTGATTCCACGCCTCCGTTCCTCTGCCTCTGATACCCCGCCTCTGATACCCCGCCTCTGATTCCCCGCCTCTGATTCCCCGCCTCTGATTCCCCGCTTCTGATTCCCCGACTCTGATTCCCCGCCTCTGATTCTCCTCCTCTGATTCCCCGCCTCTGATTCCCCGCCTCTGATTCCTTGCCTCGGATTGCACACATCTGATACCCCGCCTCTCTTTCTCTGCCTCTCTTTCCCCACATCTCTTTTCCGTCCTCTGATTCCCCGCTTCTGATTCCCCGTTTCTGATTCCCCGCCTCCATTTCTCCGACTCTGATTCCCTTCCTCTGTTTCCCTGCCACCGATTCCCTGCCTCCGATTCCCTGCTTCAGAGTCCCTGGCTCTTTCCCTGGCTCTTTCCCTGCCCTTCTTTCCCCACATCTCTTTTCCCCCCTCTGATTCACACTCTTTTAATTTCAGCCTCTGATTCCCCGCCTCTGATTCCCCGCCTCTGATTCCCCGCCTCTGATTCCCCGCCTCTGATTCTCCGCCTCTGATTCCCTGCCTCTGATTCCCTGCCTCTGATTCCCCGCCTCTGATTCCCCGCCTCCATTTCTCCGACTCCGATTCCCTGCTTCAGAGTCTCTGACTCTTTCCCCGCCTCCCTTTCGCCGCCTCTCTTTTCCCACATCTCTATTCCCCCCTCTGATTCCCCGCCTCTGATTCCCCGCCTCTGATTCCCCGCCTCTGATTCCCCGCCTCTGATTCCCCGCCTCTGATTCCCTGCCTCTCTTTCCCTGCCACTATTTTCGTGCCTCATTCTCTGCCTCTCTTTTCCCACATCTCTTTCCCCGCCTCTGATTCCCCGCCTCAGATTCCCCACCTCAGATAATACGACTCTGATTCCCCGCCTCTCATTTCCCACCTCTCTTTCCGTGCCTCTTTCCCCGCCTCTCTTTCCTTGCCTCTTTCCCTGCCTCTCTTTCTCCACATCTCTTTCCCCACCTCTGATTCCCCGCCTCGGATCCCCCACATCTGATACCCCGCCTCTCTTTCACTGCGTCTATTTCCACGCCTCTTTCTCTGCCTCTCTTTCCCCACATCTCTTTTCTGCCCTCTGATTCCCCACCTCTGATTCCACGCCTCCGTTCCTCTTCCTCTGATACCCCGCCTCTTATACCCCGCCTCTGATACCCCGCCTCTGATTCCCCGCCTCTGATTCCCCGCCTCTGATTCCCCGCCTCTGATTCCCCGCCTCTGATTCCCCGCCTCTGATTCCCCGCCTCTGATTCAACGACTCTGATTCCCCGACTCCGATTCCCCACCTTAGATTCCACGCCTCTGATTCCACGCCTCTAATTCCTTGCCTCGGATTGCACACATCTGATAACCCGCCTCTCTTTCTCTGCCTCTCTTTCGCCACATCTCTTTTCCGTCCTCTGATTCCCCGCTTCTGATTCCCCGCTTCTGATTCCCCGCCTCCATTTCTCCGACTCTGATTCCCTTCCTCTGTTTTCCTGCCTCCGATTCCCTGCCTCCGATTCCCTGCTTCAGAGTCCCTGGCTCTTTCCCTGCCCTTCTTTCCCCACATCTCTTTTCCCCCCTCTGATTCACCACCTTTTAATTTCAGCCTCTGATTCCCCGCCTGTGGTTCCCCGCCTCTGATTCCCCGCCTCTCTTTCCCTGCCACTATTTTCGTGCCTCTTTCTCTGCCTCTCTTTTCCCACATCTCATTTCCGCCCACTGATTCCCCGCCTCTGATTCCCCGCCTCTGATTCTCCGCCTCTGATTCCCCGCCTCTGATTCCCCACCTCTGATTCCCCGACTCTGATTCCCTGACACTGATTCCCCGACTCTGATTCCCCGACTCTGATTCCCCGACTCTGATTCCCCGACTCCGATTCCCTGTTTCAGAGTCTCTGACTCTTTCCCCGCCTCCCTTTCGCCGCCTCTCTTTTCCCACATCTCTATTCCCCCCTCTGATTCCACGCCTCTGATTCCCCGCCTCAGATTCCCCGCCTCAGATTCCCCGCCTCAGATTCCCTGCCTCTGGATCTCCGCCTCTGATTCCCTGCCTCTGATTCCCCACCTCTATTTCCTTGCCTCTTTCCCTGCCTCTCTTTCTCCACATCTCTTTCCCCACCTCTGATTCCCCGCCTCGGATCCCCCACATCTGATACTCCGCCTCTCTTTCCCTGCGTCTATTTCCGCGCCTCTTTCCCTGCCTCTCTTTCCCCACATCTCTTTTCCACCCTCTGATTCCCCGCTTCTGATTCCCCGCCTCCGTTTCTCCGACTCTGTTTCCCTGCCTCCGATTCCCTGCTTCAGAGTCCCTGGCACTTTCCATGCCTCTCTTTCCCCACATTTCTTTTCCCCCTTCTGATTCTCCCCCTTTCAATCTCAGCCTCTGATTTCCCACCTCAGAATCCCCACCTCAAATTCCCCGCCTCTGATTCCCTGCCTCCGATTCCCCGCCTCAGATAATACGACTCTGATTCCCCGCCTCTGATTCCCCGCCTGTGATTCACCGCCTCTGATTTCCTGCCTCTCTTTCCGTGCCTCTTTCCCGGCCTCTCTTTCCCCACATCTCTTTTCCTGCCTCTGATGCCCCGCCTCGGATTCCACGCCTCTGATTCCCCGCCTCAGATTTTCCACTTCAGATTCCCCACATCTGATACCCCGCCTCTCTTTCCCTGCGTCTATTTCCGCGCCTCTTTCCCTGCCTCTCTTTTCCCACATCTCTTTTCCTGCCTCTGATTCCCCGCCTCGGATTCCACGCCTCTCATTTCCCACCTCTCTTTCCGTGCCTCTTTCCCCGCCTCTCTTTCCTTGCCTCTTTCCCTGCCTCTCTTTCTCCACATCTCTTTCCCCACCTCTGATTCCCCGCCTCGGATCCCCCACATCTGATACCCTGCCTCTCTTTCCCTGCGTCTATTTCCACGCCTCTTTCTCTGCCTCTCTTTCCCCACATCTCTTTTCCGCCCTCTGATTCCCCGCCTCTGATTCCCCGCCTCTGATTCCCCGCCTCTGATTCCCCGCCTCTGATTCCCCGCCTCTGATTCCCCGCCTCTGATTCCCCGCCTCTGATTCCCCGCCTCCATTTCTCCGACTCCGATTCCCTGCTTCAGAGTCTCTCACTCTTTCCCCGCCTCCCTTTCGCCGCCTCTCTTTTCCCACATCTCTATTCCCCCCTCTGATTCCCCGCCTCTGATTCCCCGCCTCTGCTTCCCCGCCTCTGATTCCCCGCCTCTGATTCCCCGCCTCTGATTCCCCGCCTCTGATTCCCCGCCTCTGATTCCCCGCCTCTGATTCCCCGCCTCTGATTCCCCGCCTCTGATTCCCTGCCTCTCTTTCCCTGCCACTATTTTCGTGCCTCATTCTCTGCCTCTCTTTTCCCACATCTCTTTCCCCGCCTCAGATTCCCCACCTCAGATAATACGACTCTGATTCCCCGCCTCTCATTTCCCACCTCTCTTTCCGTGCCTCTTTCCCCGCCTCTCTTTCCTTGCCTCTTTCCCTGCCTCTCTTTCTCCACATCTCTTTCCCCACCTCTGATTCCCCGCCTCGGATCCCCCACATCTGATACCCTGCCTCTCTTTCCCTGCGTCTATTTCCGCGCCTCTTTCCCTGCCTCTCTTTCCCCACATCTCTTTTCCGCCCTCTGATTCCCCGCTTCTGATTCCCCGCCTCCGTTCTCCGACTCTGTTTCCCTGCCTCCGATTCCCTGCTTCAGAGTCCCTGGCTCTTTCCATGCCTCTCTTTCCCTACATATCTTTTCCCCCTTCTGATTCTCTCCCTTTCAATCTCAGCCTCGGATTCCCCACCTCAGATTCCCCACCTCAGATTCCCTGCCTCAGAATCCCCACCTCAGATTCCCCGCCTCTGATTCCCCGCCTCTGCTTCCCCGCCTCTGAATCCCCGCCTCTGATTCCCCGCCTCCATTTCTCCCACTCTGATTCCCTTCCTCTGTTTCCCTGCCTCCGATTCCCTGCTTCAGAGTCCCTGGCTCTTTCCCTGGCTCTTTCCCTGCCCTTCTTTCCCCACATCTCTTTTCCCCCCTCTGATTCACCCCCTTTTAATTTCAGCCTCTGATTCCCCGCCTGTGGTTTCCCGCCTCTGATTCCCCGCCTCTCTTTCCCTGCCACTATTTTCGTGCCTCTTTCTCTGCCTCTCTTTTCCCACATCTCATTTCCGCCCACTGATTCCCCGCCTCTGATTCCCCGCCTCTGATTCTCCGCCTCTGATTCCCCGACTCTGATTCCCCGCCTCTGATTCCCCGACTCTGATTCCCCGACTCTGATTCCCCGACACTGATTCCCCGACTCTGATTCCCCGACTCTGATTCCCCGACTCCGATTCCCTGCTTCAGAGTCCCTGGCTCTTTCCATGCCTCTCTTTCCCCACATTTCTTTTCCCCCTTCTGATTCTCCCCCTTTCAATCTCAGCCTCTGATTTCCCACCTCAGAATCCCCACCTCAAATTCCCCGCCTCTGATTCCCCGCCTCTGCTTCCCCGCCTCTGCTTCCCCGCCTCTGATTGCCCGCCTCTGATTTCCCGCCTCTGATTCCCCGCCTCTGATTCCCCGCCTCTGATTCCCCGCCTCTGATTCCCCGCCTCTGATTCCCTGCCTCTCTTTCCCTGCCACTATTTTCGTGCCTCCTTCTCTGCCTCTCTTTTCCCACATCTCTTTCCCCGCCTCTGATTCCCTGCCTCCGATTCCCCGCCTCAGATAATACGACTCTGATTCCCCGCCTCTGATTCCCCGCCTCTGATTCCCCGCCTCTGATTCACCGCCTCTGATTTCCTGCCTCTCTTTCCGTGCCTCTTTCCCGGCCTCTCTTTCCCCACATCTCTTTTCCTGCCTCTGATGCCCCGCCTCGGATTCCACGCCTCTGATTCCCCGCCTCAGATTTTCCACCTCAGATTCCCCACATCTGATACCCCGCCTCTCTTTCCCTGCGTCTATTTCCGCGCCTCTTTCCCTGCCTCTCTTACCCCACATCTCTTTCCCCGCCTCTGATTCCCCGCCTCGGATTCCCCACATCTGATACCCCGCCTCTCTTTCCCTGCGTCTATTTCCGCGCCTATTTCCCTGCCTCTCTTTTCCCACATCTCTTTCCCCGCCTCTGATTCCCCGCCTCAGATTCCCCGCCTCTGATACCATGACTCTGATTCCCCGCCTCTGATTCCACGCCTCTGATTCCCCGCCTCTCATTCCCCGCCCCTGATTCCCCGCCTCTCTTTCCCTGCCACTATTTTTGTGCCTCCTTCTCTGCCTCTCTTTTCCCACTTCTCTTTCCCCGCCTCTGTTTCCCTGCCTCCGATTCCCCGCCTCAGATAATACGACTCTGATTCCCCGCCTCTGATTCCCCGCCTCTGATTCACCGCCTCTGATTTCCTGCCTCTCTTTCCGTGCCTCTTTCCCGGCCTCTCTTTCCCCACATCTCTTTTCCTGCCTCTGATGCCCCGCCTCGGATTCCACGCCTCTGATTCCCCGCCTCAGATTTTCCACTTCAGATTCCCCACATCTGATACCCCGCCTCTCTTTCCCTGCGTCTATTTCCGCGCCTCTTTCCCTGCCTCTCTTTCCCCACATCTCTTTTCCACCCTCTGATTCCCCGCTTCTGATTCCCCGCCTCCGTTTCTCCAACTCTGTTTCCCTGCCTCCGATTCCCTGCTTCAGAGTCCCTGGCTCTTTCCATGCCTCTCTTTCCCCACATTTCTTTTCCCCCTTCTGATTCTCCCCCTTTCAATCTCAGCCTCTGATTTCCCACCTCAGAATCCCCACCTCAAATTCCCCGCCTCTGATTCCCCGCCTCTGCTTCCCCGCCTCTGCTTCCCCGCCTCTGCTTCCCCGCCTCTGCTTCCCCGCCTCTGATTCCCCGCCTCTGATTCCCCGCCTCTGATTTCCCGCCTCTGATTCCCCGCCTCTGATTCCCCGCCTCTGATTCCCCGCCTCTGATTCCCCGCCTCTGATTCCCCGCCTCTCTTTCCCTGCCACTATTTTCGTGCCTCCTTCTCTGCCTCTCTTTTCCCACATCTCTTGCCCCGCCTCTGATTCCCTGCCTCCGATTCCCCGCCTCAGATAATACGACTCTGATTCCCCGCCTCTGATTCCCCGCCTGTGATTCACCGCCTCTGATTTCCTGCCTCTCTTTCCGTGCCTCCTTCCCGGCCTCTCTTTCCCCACATCTCTTTTCCTGCCTCTGATGCCCCGCCTCGGATTCCCCGCCTCAGATTTTCCACCTCAGATTCCCCACATCTGATACCCCGCCTCTCTTTCCCTGCGTCTATTTCCGCGCCTCTTTCCCTGCCTCTCTTTCCCCACATCTCTTTCCCCGCCTCTGATTCCCCGCCTAGGATTCCCCACATCTGATACCCCGCCTCTCTTTCCCTGCTTCTATTTCCGCGCCTCTTTCCCCGCCTCTCTTTTCCCACATCTCTTTCCCCGCCTCTGATTCCCCGCCTCTGATACCATGACTCTGATTCCCCGCCTCTGATTCCCCGTCTCTGAAACCACGACTCTGATTCCCCGCCTCTGATTCCTCGCCTCTGATTTCCCGCCTCTCTTTCCGTGCCTCTTTCCCGGCCTCTCTTTCCCCACATCTCTTTTCCTGCTTCTGATTCCCCGCCTCGGATTCCACGCCTCTGATTCCCCGCCTCAGATTCTCCACCTCAAATTCCCCGCTTCTGATACCACGACTCTGATTCCCCGCCTCTGATTCCCCGCCTCTCATTTCCCACCTCTCTTTCCGTGCCTCTTTCCCTGCCTCTCTTTCTCCACATCTCTTTCCCCACCTCTGATTCCCCGCCTCGGATCCCCCACATCTGATACCCTGCCTCTCTTTCCCTGCGTCTATTTCCGCGCCTCTTTCCCTGCCTCTCTTTCCCCACATCTCTTTTCCGCCCTCTGATTCCCCGCCTCTGATTCCCCACCTCTGATTACCCGCCTCTCTTTCCGTGCCTCTTTCCCGGCCTCTCTTTCCCCACATCTCTTTTCCTGCCTCTGATTCCCCGCCTCGGATTCCCCGCATCTGATACCCCTCCTCGATTTCACTGCGTCTATTTCCACGCCTCTTTCTCTGCCTCTCTTTTCCCACATCTCTTTCCCCGCCTCTGATTCCCCGCCTCTGATTCTCCGCCTCTGATTCCCCGCCTCTGATTCCCCGCCTCTGATTCCCCGCCTCTGCTTCCCCGCCTCTGATTCCCCGCCTCTGATTCCCCGCCTCTGATTCCCCGCCTCTGCTTCCCCGCCTCTGATTCCCCGCCTCTGATTCCCCGCCTCTGATTCCCTGCCTCTCTTTCCCTGCCACTATTTTCGTGCCTCATTCTCTGCCTCTCTTTTCCCACATCTCTTTCCCCGCCTCTGATTCCCCGCCTCAGATTCCCCACTTCAGATAATACGACTCTGATTCCCCGCCTCTCATTTCCCACCTCTCTTTCCGTGCCTCTTTCCCCGCCTCTCTTTCCTTGCCTCTTTCCCTGCCTCTCTTTCTCCACATCTCTTTCCCCACCTCTGATTCCCCGCCTCGGATCCCCCACATCTGATACCCCGCCTCTCTTTCACTGCGTCTATTTCCACGCCTCTTTCTCTGCCTCTCTTTCCCCACATCTCTTTTCTGCCCTCTGATTCCCCACCTCTGATTCCACGCCTCCGTTCCTCTTCCTCTGATACCCCGCCTCTTATACCCCGCCTCTGATACCCCGCCTCTGATTCCCCGCCTCTGATTCCCCGCCTCTGATTCCCCGCCTCTGATTCCCCGCCTCTGATTCCCCGCCTCTGATTCCCCGCCTCTGATTCCCCTCCTCTGATTCCCCGACTCTGATTCCCCGCCTCTGATTCAACGACTCTGATTCCCCGACTCCGATTCCCCACCTTAGATTCCACGCCTCTGATTCCACGCCTCTGATTCCTTGCCTCGGATTGCACACATCTGATAACCCGCCTCTCTTTCTCTGCCTCTCTTTCGCCACATCTCTTTTCCGTCCTCTGATTCCCCGCTTCTGATACCCCGCTTCTGATTCCCCGCCTCCGTTCTCCGACTCTGTTTACCTGCCTCCGATTACCTGCTTCAGAGTCCCTGGCTCTTTCCATGCCTCTCTTTCCCTACATATCTTTTCCCCCTTCTGATTCTCCCCCTTTGAATCTCAGCCTCGGATTCCCCACCTCAGATTCCCCACCTCAGATTCCCTGCCTCAGAATCCCCACCTCCGATTCCCCGCCTCTGCTTCCCCGCCTCTGATTCCCCGCCTATATTTCTCCGACTCTGATTCCCTTCCTCTGTTTCCCTGCCTCCGATTCCCTGCTTCAGAGTCCCTGGCTCTTTCCCTGGCTCTTTCCCTGCCCTTCTTTCCCCACATCTCTTTTCCCCCCTCTGATTCACCCCCTTTTAATTTCAGCCTCTGATTCCCCGCCTGTGGTTCCCCGCCTCTGATTCCCCGCCTCTCTTTCCCTGCCACTATTTTCGTGCCTCTTTCTCTGCCTCTCTTTTCCCACATCTCATTTCCACCCACTGATTCCCCGCCTCTGATTCCCCGCCTCTGATTCTCCGCCTCTGATTCCCCGCCTCTGATTCCCCGCCTCTGATTCCCCGCCTCTGATTCCCCGCCTCTGATTCCCCGCCTCTGATTCCCCGCCTCTGATTCCCCGCCTCTGATTCCCCGACTCTGATTCCCCGACTCTGATTCCCTGACACTGATTCCCCGACTCTGATTCCCCGCCTCAGATTCCCCACCTCAGATTCCCCGCCTCAGATTCCCTGCCTCTGATTCTCCGCCTCTGATTCCCTGCCTCTGATTCCCCACCTCTATTTCCTTGCGTCTTTCCCTGCCTCTCTTTCCCCACATCTCTTTCCCCGCCTCTGATTCCCCGCCTTGAATTCCCCACATCTGATACTCCGCCTCTCTTTCCCTGCGTCTATTTCCGCGCCTCTTTCCCTGCCTCTCTTTCCCCACATCTCTTTTCCACTCTCTGATTCCCCGCTTCTGCTTCCCCGCCTCCGTTTCTCCGACTCTGTTTCCCTGCCTCCGATTCCCTGCTTCAGAGTCCCTGGCTCTTTCCATGCCTCTCTTTCCCCACATTTCTTTTCCCCCTTCTGATTCTCCCCCTTTCAATCTCAGCCTCTGATTTCCCACCTCAGAATCCCCACCTCAAATTCCCCGCCTCTGATTCCCTGCCTCTGATTCCCCGCCTCTGCTTCCCCGCCTCTGCTTCCCCGCCTCTGCTTCCCCGCCTCTGCTTCCCCGCCTCTGATTCCCCGCCTCTGATTCCCCGCCTCTGATTCCCCGCCTCTGATTCCCCGCCTCTGATTCCCCGCCTCTGATTCCCCGCCTCTGATTCCCCGCCTCTGATTCCCCGCCTCTGATTCCCCGCCTCTGATTCCCCGCCTCTGATTCCCTGCCTCTCTTTCCCTGCCACTATTTTCGTGCCTCCTTCTCTGCCTCTCTTTTCCCACATCTCTTTTCCGCCCTCTGATTCCCCGCCTCTGATTCCCCGCCTCTGATTCCCCGCCTCTGATTCACCGCCTCTGATTCCCTGCCTCTCTTTCCCTGCCACTATTTTCGTGCCTCCTTCTCTGCCTCTCTTTTCCCACATCTCATTTCCGCCCTCTGATTCCGCACCTCTGATTCCACGCCGCCTTTTCTCCGCCTCTGATTCCCCGCCTCTGATAACCCGCCTCTGATTCCCCGCCTCTGATTCCCCGCCTCCGATTCCCCGCCTCTGATTCCCCGCCTCTGATTCCCCGCCTCTGATTCCCCGCCTCTGATTCCCCGCCTCTGATTCCCCGCCTCTGATTCCCCTCCTCTGATTCCCCGACTCCGATTCCCCACCTTAGATTCCACGCCTCTGATTCCACGCCTCTGATTCCTTGCCTCGGATTGCACACATCTGATAACCCGCCTCTCTTTCTCTGCCTCTCTTTCGCCACATCTCTTTTCCGTCCTCTGATTCCCCGCTTCTGATTCCCCGCTTCTGATTCCCCGCCTCCATTTCTCCGACTCTGATTCCCTTCCTCTGTTTTCCTGTCTCCGATTCCCTGCCTCCGATTCCCTGCTTCAGAGTCCCTGGCTCTTTTCCTGGCTCTTTCCCTGCCCTTCTTTCCCCACATCTCTTTTCCCCCCTCTGATTCACCCCCTTTTAATTTCAGCCTCTGATTCCCCGCCTGTGGTTCCCCGCCTGTGATTCCCCGCCTCTGATTCCCCGCCTCTGATTCCCCGCCTCTGATTCCCCGCCTCTGATTCCCCCCCTCTGAATCCCCGCCTCTCTTTCCCTGCGTCTATTTCCGCGCCTCTTTCCCTGCCTCTCTTTCCCCACATCTCTTTTCCTGCCTCTGATTCCCCACCTCGGATTCCACGCGTCTGATTCCCCGCCTCAGATTCTCCACCTCTGATTCCCCGCCTCTCATTTCCCACCTCTCTTTCCGTGCCTCTTACCCCGCCTCTCTTTCCTTGCCTCTTTCCCTGCCTCTCTTTCTCCACATCTCTTTCCCCACCTCTGATTCCCCGCCTCGGATCCCCCACATCTGATACCCCGCCTCTCTTTCCCTGCGTCTATTTCCACGCCTCTTTCTCTGCCTCTCTTTCCCCACATCTCTTTTCCGCCCTCTGATTCCCCGCCTCTGATTCCCTGCCTCTGATTCCCTGCCTCTGATTCCCCGCCTCTGATTCCCTGCCTCTCTTTCCCTGCCACTATTTTCGTGCCTCCTTCTCTGCCTCTCTTTTCCCACATCTCATTTCCGCCCTCTGATTCCCCACCTCTGATTCCCCGCCTCTGATTCCCCACCTCTGATTTCCCGCCTCTCTTTCCGTGCCTCTTTCCCGGCCTCTCTTTCCCCACATCTCTTTCCCCACCTCTGATTCCCCGCCTTGAATTCCCCGCATCTGATACCCCGCCTCTCTTTCTCTGCCTCTCTTTCCCCACATCTCTTTTCCGTCCTCTGATTCCCCGCTTCTGATTCCCCGTTTCTGATTCCCCGCCTCCATTTCTCCGACTCTGATTCCCTTCCTCTGTTTCCCTGCCACCGATTCCCTGCCTCCGATTCCCTGCTTCAGAGTCCCTGGCTCTTTCCCTGGCTCTTTCCCTGCCCTTCTTTCCCCACATCTCTTTTCCCCCCTCTGATTCACACTCTTTTAATTTCAGCCTCTGATTCCCCGCCTCTGATTCCCCGCCTCTGATTCCCCGCCTCTGATTCCCCGCCTCTGATTCCCCGCCTCTGATTCCCCGCCTCTGATTCTCCGCCTCTGATTCCCTGCCTCTGATTCCCTGCCTCTGATTCCCCGCCTCTGATTCCCCGCCTCCATTTCTCCGACTCCGATTCCCTGCTTCAGAGTCTCTGACTCTTTCCCCGCCTCCCTTTCGCCGCCTCTCTTTTCCCACATCTCTATTCCCCCCTCTGATTCCCCGCCTCTGATTCCTCGCCTCTGATTCCCCACCTCAGATAATACGACTCTGATTCCCCGCCTCTCATTTCCCACCTCTCTTTCCGTGCCTCTTTCCCCGCCTCTCTTTCCTTGCCTCTTTCCCTGCCTCTCTTTCTCCACATCTCTTTCCCCACCTCTGATTCCCCGCCTCGGATCCCCCACATCTGATACCCCGCCTCTCTTTCACTGCGTCTATTTCCACGCCTCTTTCTCTGCCTCTCTTTCCCCACATCTCTTTTCTGCCCTCTGATTCCCCACCTCTGATTCCACGCCTCCGTTCCTCTTCCTCTGATACCCCGCCTCTTATACCCCGCCTCTGATACCCCGCCTCTGATTCCCCGCCTCTGATTCCCCGCCTCTGATTCCCCGCCTCGGATCCCCCACATCTGATACCCCGCCTCTCTTTCACTGCGTCTATTTCCGCGCCTCTTTCCCTGCCTCTCTTTCCCCACATCTCTTTCCCCGCCTCTGATTCCCCGCCTCGGATTCCCCACATCTGATACCCCGCCTCTCTTTCCCTGCGTCTATTTCCGCGCCTCTTTCCCCGCCTCTCTTTTCCCACATCTCTTTCCCCGCCTCTGATTCCCCGCCTCTGATTCCCCGCCTCTGATACCATGACTCTGATTCCCCGCCTCTGATTCCCCGCCTCTGAAACCACGACTCTGATTCCCCGCCTCTGATTCCTCGCCTCTGATTTCCCGCCTCTCTTTCCGTGCCTCTTTCCCGGCCTCTCTTTCCCCACATCTCTTTTCCTGCCTCTGATTCCCCGCCTCGGATTCCACGCCTCTGATTCCCCGCCTCAGATTCTCCACCTCAAATTCCCCGCTTCTGATACCACGACTCTGATTCCCCGCCTCTGATTCCCCGCCTCTCATTTCCCACCTCTCTTTCCGTGCCTCTTTCCCCGCCTCTCTTTCCTTGCCTCTTTCCCTGCCTCTCTTTCTCCACATCTCTTTCCCCACCTCTGATTCCCCGCCTCGGATCCCCCACATCTGATACCCCGCCTCTCTTTCCCTGCGTCTATTTCCACGCCTCTTTCTCTGCCTCTCTTTCCCCACATCTCTTTTCCGCCCTCTGATTCCCCGCCTCTGATTCCCCGCCTCTGATTCCCCGCCTCTGATTCCCCGCCTCTGATTCCCCACCTCTGATTTCCCACCTCTCTTTCCGTGCCTCTTTCCCGGCCTCTCTTTCCCCACATCTCTTTTCCTGCCTCTGATTCCCCGCCTCGGATTCCCCGCATCTGATACCCCTCCTCTCTTTCACTGCGTCTATTTCCACGCCTCTTTCTCTGCCTCTCTTTCCCCACATCTCTTTTCTGCCCTCTGATTCCCCACCTCTGATTCCCCGCCTCTGATTCCCCGCCTCTGATTCCCCGACTCTGATTCCCCGCCTCTGATTCTCCTCCTCTGATTCTCCTCCTCTGATTCCCCGCCTCTGATTCCCCACCTTAGATTCCCCGCCTCTGATTCCACGCCTCTGATTCCCCGCCTCTGATTCCCCGCCTCTGATTCCTTGCCTCGGATTGCACACATCTGATACCCCGCCTCTCTTTCTCTGCCTCTCTTTCCCCACATCTCTTTTCCGTCCTCTGATTCCCCGCTTCTGATTCCCCGCTTCTGATTCCCCGCCTCCATTTCTCCGACTCTGATTCCCTTCCTCTGTTTCCCTGCCTCTGATTCCCTGCCTCCGATTCCCTGCTTCAGAGTCCTTGGCTCTTTCCCTGCCCTTCTTTCCCCACATCTCTTTTCCTCCCTCTTATTCACCCTCTTTTAATTTCAGCCTCTGATTCCCCGCCTCTGGTTCCCCGCCTCTGATTCCCCACCTCAGATTCCCCACCTCTGATTCCCCGCCTCTGATTCTCCTCCTCTGATTCGCCGCCTCTGATTCCTCAACTCTGATTCCCCTACTCCGATTCCCTGCTTCAGAGTCCCTGGCTCTTTCCCTGCCCTTCTTTCCCCACATCTCTATTCCCCCCTCTGAATCACCGCCTCTGATTCCCCGCCTCAGATTCCCCACCTCAGATTCCCCGCATCTGATTCCACGCCTCTGATTCCCCGCCTCTGATTCCACGCCTCTGATTCCCTGCCTCGGATTGCAAACATCTGATACCCCGCGTCTCTTTCTCTGCCTCTCTTTCCCCACATCTCTTTTCCGTCCTCTGATTCCCCGCTTCTGATTCCCCG
Source organism: Narcine bancroftii (assembly GCF_036971445.1). NCBI lineage: Eukaryota > Metazoa > Chordata > Chondrichthyes > Torpediniformes > Narcinidae > Narcine > Narcine bancroftii. The sequence goes on from NW_027211923.1 coordinate 72,926, forward strand.
CTTCTGATTCCCTGCCTCCATTTCTCCGACTCTGATTCCCTTCCTCTGTTTCCCTGCCTCCGATTCCCTGCTTCAGAGTCCCTGGCTCTTTCCCTGCCCTTCTTTCCCCACATCTCTTTTCCCCCCTCTGATTCACCCCCTTTTAATTTCAGCCTCTGATTCCCCGCCTCTGATTCCCCGCCTCTGATTCCCCGCCTCTGATTCCCCGCCTCTGATTCCCCGCCTCTCTTTCCCTGCCACTATTTTCGTGCCTCTTTCTCTGCCTCTCTTTTCCCACATCTCATTTCCGCCCACTGATTCCCCGCCTCTGATTCCCCGCCTCTGATTCCCCGCCTCTGATTCTCTGCCTCTAATTCCCCGCCTCTGATTCCCCGACTCTGATTCCCCGACTCTGATTCCCCGACTCTGATTCCCCGACTCTGATTCCCCGACTCCGATTCCCTGCTTCAGAGTCTCTGACTCTTTCCCCGCCTCCCTTTCGCCGCCTCTCTTTTCCCACATCTCTATTCCCCCCTCTGATTCCACGCCTCTGATTCCCTGCCTCTGAATCCCCACCTCTGATTCCCCGCCTCTATTTCCTTGCCTCTTTCCCTGCCTCTCTTTCCCCACATCTCTTTCCCCGCCTTGAATTCCCCACATCTGATACCCCGCCTCTCTTTCCCTGCGTCTATTTCTGCGCCTCTTTCCCTGCCTCTCTTTCCCCACATTTCTTTTCCGCCCTCTGATTCCCCGCTTCTGATTCCCCGCCTCCGTTCTCCGACTCTGTTTACCTGCCTCCGATTACCTGCTTCAGAGTCCCTGGCTCTTTCCATGCCTCTCTTTCCCTACATATCTTTTCCCCCTTCTGATTCTCCCCCTTTGAATCTCAGCCTCGGATTCCCCACCTCAGATTCCCCACCTCAGATTCCCTGCCTCAGAATCCCCACCTCCGATTCCCCGCCTCTGCTTCCCCGCCTCTGATTCCCCGCCTCTGATTCCCCGCCTATATTTCTCCGACTCTGATTCCCTTCCTCTGTTTCCCTGCCTCCGATTCCCTGCTTCAGAGTCCCTGGCTCTTTCCCTGGCTCTTTCCCTGCCTTTCTTTCCCCACATCTCTTTTCCCCCCTTTGATTCACCCCCTTTTAATTTCAGCCTCTGATTCCCCGCCTGTGGTTCCCCGCCTCTGATTCCCTGCCTCTGATTCCCCACCTCTATTTCCTTGCCTCTTTCCCTGCCTCTCTTTCCCCACATCTCTTTCCCCGCCTCGGATCCCCCACATCTGATACCCCGCCTCTCTTTCCCTGCGTCTATTTCCACGCCTCTTTCTCTGCCTCTCTTTCCCCACATCTCTTTTCCGCCCTCTGATTCCCCGCCTCTGATTCCCTGCCTCTGATTCCCTGCCTCTGATTCCCCGCCTCTGATTCCCTGCCTCTCTTTCCCTGCCACTATTTTCGTGCCTCCTTCTCTGCCTCTCTTTTCCCACATCTCATTTCCGCCCTGTGATTCCCCACCTCTGATTCCACGCCGCCTTTTCTCCGCCTCTGATACACCTCCTCTGAGTCCAAGCCTCTGATTCCCCGCCTCTGATTCCCCGCCTCTGATTCCCCACCTCTGATTTCCCGCCTCTCTTTCCGTGCCTCTTTCCCGGCCTCTCTTTCCCCACATCTCTTTCCCCACCTCTGATTCCCCGCATCTGATACCCCTCCTCTCTTTCACTGCGTCTATTTCCACGCCTCTTTCTCTGCCTCTCTTTCCCCACATCTCTTTTCTGCCCTCTGATTCCCCACCTCTGATTCCACGCCTCCGTTCCTCTGCCTCTGATACCCCGCCTCTGATACCCCGCCTCTGATTCCCCGCCTCTGATTCCCCGCTTCTGATTCCCCGCCTCTGATTCCCCGCTTCTGATTCCCCGCCTCTGATTCCCCGCCTCTCATTCCCCGCCTCTGATTCCCCTCCTCTGATTCCCCGACTCTGATTCCCCGCCTCTGATTCCCCGCCTCTGATTCCCCGACTCAGATTCCCCACCTCAGATTCCCCGCCTCAGATTCCTTGCCTCGGATTGCACACATCTGATACCCCGCCTCTCTTTCTCTGCCTCTCTTTCCCCACATCTCTTTTCCGTCCTCTGATTCCCCGCTTCTGATTCCCCGTTTCTGATTCCCCGCCTCCATTTCTCCGACTCTGATTCCCTTCCTCTATTTCCCTGCCACCGATTCCCTGCCTCCGATTCCCTGCTTCAGAGTCCCTGGCTCTTTCCCTGGCTCTTTCCCTGCCCTTCTTTCCCCACATCTCTTTTCCCCCCTCTGATTCACACTCTTTTAATTTCAGCCTCTGATTCCCCGCCTCTGATTCCCCGCCTCTCTTTCCCTGCCACTATTTTCGTGCCTCTTTCTCTGCCTCTCTTTTCCCACATCTCATTTCCGCCCACTGATTCCCCGCCTCTGATTCCCCGCCTCTGATTCCCTGCCTCTGATTCCCCGCCTCTGATTCCCCGCCTCTGATTCTCCGCCTCTGATTCCCTGCCTCTGATTCCCTGCCTCTGATTCCCCGCCTCTGATTCCCCGCCTCCATTTCTCCGACTCCGATTCCCTGCTTCAGTGTCTCTGACTCTTTCCCCGCCTCCCTTTCGCTGCCTCTCTTTTCCCACATCTCTATTCCCCCCTCTGATTCCCCGCCTCTGATTCCCCGCCTCTGCTTCCCCGCCTCTGATTCCCCGCCTCTGATTCCCCGCCTCTGATTCCCCACCTCAGATAATACGACTCTGATTCCCCGCCTCTCATTTCCCACCTCTCTTTCCGTGCCTCTTTCCCCGCCTCTCTTACCTTGCCTCTTTCCCTGCCTCTCTTTCTCCACATCTCTTTCCCCACCTCTGATTCCCCGCCTCGGATCCCCCACATCTGATACCCCGCCTCTCTTTCCTGCGTCTATTTCCACGCCTCTTTCTCTGCCTCTCTTTCCCCACATCTCTTTTCCCCCCTCTGATTCACCCCCTTTTAATTTCAGCCTCTGATTCCCCGCCTCTGATTCCCCGCCTCTGATTCCCCGCCTCTGATTCCCCGCCTCTGATTCCCCGCCTCTGATTCCCCGCCTCTCTTTCCCTGCCACTATTTTCGTGCCTCTTTCTCTGCCTCTCTTTTCCCACATCTCATTTCCGCCCACTGATTCCCCGCCTCTGATTCCCCGCCTCTGATTCTCTGCCTCTGATTCCCCGCCTCTGATTCCCCGCCTCTGATTCCCCGCCTCTGATTCCCCGCCTCTGATTCCCCGCCTCTGATTCCCCGCCTCTGATTCCCCACATCTGATACCCCGCCTCTCTTTCCTGCGTCTATTTCCTTGCCTCTTTCTCTGCCTCTCTTTCCCCACATCTCTTTCCCCGCCTTGAATTCCCCACATCTGATACCCCGCCTCTCTTTCCCTGCGTCTATTTCCGCGCCTCTTTCCCTGCCTCTCTTTCCCCACATCTATTTTCCGCCCTCTGATTCCCCGCTTCTGATTCCCCGCCTCCGTTCTCCGACGCTGTTTACCTGCCTCCGATTACCTGCTTCAGAGTCCCTGGCTCCTTCCATGCCTCTCTTTCCCTACATATCTTTTCCCCCTTCTGATTCTCCCCCTTTGAATCTCAGCCTCGGATTCCCCACCTCAGATTCCCCACCTCAGATTCCCTGCCTCAGAATCCCCACCTCAGATTCCCCGCCTCTGATTCCCCGCCTCTGCTTCCCCGCCTCTGATTCCCCGCTTCTGATTCCCCGCCTATATTTCTCCGACTCTGATTCCCTTCCTCTGTTTCCCTGCCTCCGATTCCCTGCTTCAGAGTCCCTGGCTCTTTCCCTGGCTCTTTCCCTGCCCTTGTTTCCCCACATCTCTTTTCCCCCCTCTGATTCACCCCCTTTTAATTTCAGCCTCTGATTCCCCGCCTGTGGTTCCCCGCCTCTGATTCCCCGCCTCTCTTTCCCTGCCACTATTTTCGTGCCTCTTTCTCTGCCTCTCTTTTCCCACATCTCATTTCCGCCCTCTGATTCCCCGCCTCTGATTCCCCGCCTCTGATTCTCCGCCTCTGATTCCCCGCCTCTGATTCCCCACTTCTGATTCCCCGACTCTAATTCCCCGACACTGATTCCCCGACTCTGATTCCCCGACTCTGATTCCCCGACTCTGATTCCCCGACTCCGATTCCCTGCTTCAGAGTCTCTGACACTTTCCCCGCCTCCCTTTCGCCGCCTCTCTTTTCCCACATCTCTATTCCCCCCTCTGATTCCACGCCTCTGATTCCCCGCCTCAGATTCCCCACCTCAGATTCCCCGCCTCAGATTCCCTGCCTCTGATTCTCCGCCTCTGATTCCCTGCCTCTGATTCCCCACCTCTATTTCCTTGCGTCTTTCCCTGCCTCTCTTTCCCCACATCTCTTTCCCCGCCTCTGATTCCCCGCCTTGAATTCCCCACATCTGATACTCCGCCTCTCTTTCCCTGCGTCTATTTCCGCGCCTCTTTCCCTGCCTCTCTTTCCCCACATCTCTTTTCCACCCTCTGATTCCCCGCTTCTGATTCCCCGCCTCCGTTTCTCCGACTCTGTTTCCCTGCCTCCGATTCCCTGCTTCAGAGTCCCTGGCTCTTTCCATGCCTCTCTTTCCCCACATTTCTTTTCCCCCTTCTGATTCTCCCCCTTTCAATCTCAGCCTCTGATTTCCCACCTCAGAATCCCCACCTCAAATTCCCCGCCTCTGATTCCCTGCCTCTGATTCCCCGCCTCTGCTTCCCCGCCTCTGCTTCCCCGCCTCTGCTTCCCCGCCTCTGCTTCCCCGCCTCTGCTTCCCCGCCTCTGCTTCCCCGCCTCTGCTTCCCCGCCTCTGATTCCCCGCCTCTGATTCCCCGCCTCTGATTCCCCGCCTCTGATTCCCCGCCTCTGATTCCCTGCCTCTCTTTCCCTGCCACTATTTTCGTGCCTCCTTCTCTGCTTCCCTTTTCCCACATCTCTTTTCCGCCCTCTGATTCCCCGCCTCTGATTCCCCGCCTCTGATTCCCCGCCTCTGATTCCCCGCCTCTGATTCCCCGCCTCTGATTCCCCGCCTCTGATTCCCTGCCTCTCTTTCCCTGCCACTATTTTCGTGCCTCCTTCTCTGCCTCTCTTTTCCCACATCTCATTTCCGCCCTCTGATTCCCCACCTCTGATTCCACGCCGCCTTTTCTCCGCCTCTAATACACCTCCTCTGAGTCCAACCCTCTGATTCCCCGCCTCTGATTCCCCGCCTCTGATTCCCCGCCTCTGATTCCCTACCTCTGATTTCCCGCCTCTCTTTCCGTGCCTCTTTCCCGGACTCTCTTTCCCCACATCTCTTTTCCTGCCTCTGATTCCCCGCCTCGGATTCCCCGCATCTGATACCCCTCCTTTCTTTCACTGCGTCTATTTCCACGCCTCTTTCTCTGCCTCTCTTTCCCCACATCTCTTTTCTGCCCTCTGATTCCCCACCTCTGATTCCACGCCTCCGTTCCTCTGCCTCTGATACCCCGCCTCTGATACCCCGCCTCTGATACCCCGCCTCTGATACCCCGCCTCTGATTCCCCGCTTCTGATACCCCTCCTCTGATACCCCGCCTCTGATTCCCCGCCTCTGATTCCCCGCCTCTGATTCCCCGCCTCTGATTCCCCGACTCTGATTCCCCGCCTCTGATTCCCCGCCTCTGATTCCACGACTCTGATTCCCCGCCTCCGATTCCCCGCCTCTGATTCCCCCCCTCTGAATCCCCGCCTCTCTTTCCCTGCGTCTATTTCCGCGCCTCTTTCCCTGCCTCTCTTTCCCCACATCTCTTTTCCTGCCTCTGATTCCCCACCTCGGATTCCACGCCTCTGATTCCCCGCCTCAGATTCTCCACCTCTGATTCCCCGCCTCTCATTTCCCACCTCTCTTTCCGTGCCTCTTTCCCCGCCTCTCTTTCTCCACATCTCTTTCCCCACCTCTGATTCCCCGCCTTGGATCCCCCACATCTGATACCCCGCCTCTCTTTCCCTGCGTCTATTTCCACGCCTCTTTCTCTGCCTCTCTTTCCCCACATCTCTTTTCCGCCCTCTGATTCCCCGCCTCTGATTCCCTGCCTCTGATTCCCTGCCTCTGATTCCCCGCTTCTGATTCCCTGCCTCTCTTTCCCTGCCACTATTTTCGTGCCTCCTTCTCTGCCTCTCTTTTCCCACATCTCTTTTCCGCCATCTGATTCCCCGCCTCTGATTCCCCGCCTCTGATTCACCGCCTCTGATTCCCTGCCTCTCTTTCCCTGCCACTATTTTCGTGCCTCCTTCTCTGCCTCTCTTTTCCCACATCTCATTTCCGCCCTCTGATTCCCCACCTCTGATTCCACGCCGCCTTTTCTCCGCCTCTGATACACCTCCTCTGAGTCCAAGCCTCTGATTCCCCGCCTCTGATTCCCCGCCTCTGATTCCCCACCTCTGATTTCCCACCTCTCTTTCCGTGCCTCTTTCCCGGCCTCTCTTTCCCCACATCTCTTTCCCCACCTCTGATTCCCCGCCTTGAATTCCCCGCATCTGATACCCCGCCTCTCTTTCCCTGCGTCTATTTCCACGCCTCTTTCTCTGCCTCTCTTTCCCCACATCTCTTTTCTGCCCTCTGATTCCCCACCTCTGATTCCACGCCTCCGTTCCTCTGCCTCTGATACCCCGCCTCTGATACCCCGCCTCTGATTCCCCGCCTCTGATTCCCCGCTTCTGATTCCCCGCCTCTGATTCCCCTCCTCTGATTCCCCTCCTCTGATTCCCCGCCTCTGATTCTCCTCCTCTGATTCTCCTCCTCTGATTCCCCGCCTCTGATTCCCCGCTTCTGATTCCCCGCCTCTGATTCCCCGCCTCTGATTCCCCGCCTCTGATTCCCCTCCTCTGATTCCCCGACTCTGATTCCCCGCCTCTGATTCTCCTCCTCTGATTCTCCTCCTCTGATTCCCCGCCTCTGATTCCACGCCTCTGATTCCCCGCCTCTGATTCCCCGCCTCTGATTCCTTGCCTCGGATTGCACACATCTGATACCCCGCCTCTCTTTCTCTGCCTCTCTTTCCCCACATCTCTTTTCCGTCCTCTGATTCCCCGCTTCTGATTCCCCGTTTCTGATTCCCCGCCTCCATTTCTCCGACTCTGATTCCCTTCCTCTGTTTCCCTGCCACCGATTCCCTGCCTCCGATTCCCTGCTTCAGAGTCCCTGGCTCTTTCCCTGGCTCTTTCCCTGCCCTTCTTTCCCCACATCTCTTTTCCCCCATCTGATTCACACTCTTTTAATTTCAGCCTCTGATTCCCCGCCTCTGGTTCCCCGCCTCTGATTCCCCGCCTCTGATTCCCCGCCTCTCTTTCCCTGCCACTATTTTCGTGCCTCTTTCTCTGCCTCTCTTTTCCCACATCTCATTTCCGCCCACTGATTCCCCGCCTCTGATTCCCCGCCTCTGATTCCCCGCCTCTGATTCCCCGCCTCCGATTCCCCGCCTCTGATTCTCCGCCTCTGATTCCCCGCCTCTGATTCCCCGCCTCTGATTCCCCGCCTCTGATTCCCTGCCTCTCTTTCCCTGCCACTATTTTCGTGCCTCATTCCCCGCCTCTCATTTCCCACCTCTCTTTCCGTGCCTCTTTCCCCGCCTCTCTTACCTTGCCTCTTTCCCTGCCTCTCTTTCTCCACATCTCTTTCCCCACCTCTGATTCCCCGCCTCGGATCCCCCACATCTGATACCCCGCCTCTCTTTCCCTGCGTCTATTTCCACGCCTCTTTCTCTGCCTCTCTTTCCCCACATCTCTTTTCCCCCCTCTGATTCACCCCCTTTTAATTTCAGCCTCTGATTCCCCGCCTCTGATTCCCCGCCTCTGATTCCCCGCCTCTGATTCCCCGCCTCTCTTTCCCTGCCACTATTTTCGTGCCTCTTTCTCTGCCTCTCTTTTCCCACATCTCATTTCCGCCCACTGATTCCCCGCCTCTGATTCCCCGCCTCTGATTCCCCGCCTCTGATTCCCCGCCTCTGATTCCCCGCCTCTGATTCCCCGCCTCTGATTCCCCGCCTCTGATTCCCCGCCTCTGATTCCCCGCCTCTGATTCCCCGCCTCTGATTCCCCGACTCTGATTCCCCGACTCCGATTCCCCGCCTCTGATTCTCCTCCTCTGATTCTCCTCCTCTGATTCCCCGCCTCTGATTCCACGACTCTGATTCCCCGACTCCGATTCCCCACCTTAGATTCCCCGCCTCTGTTTCCACGCCTCTGATTCCCCGCCTCTGATTCCCCGCCTCTGATTCCTTGCCTCGGATTGCACACATCTGATACCCCGCCTCTCTTTCTCTGCCTCTCTTTCCCCACATCTCTTTTCCGTCCTCTGATTCCCCGCTTCTGATTCCCCGCTTCTGATTCCCCGCCTCCATTTCTCCGACTCTGATTCCCTTCCTCTGTTTTCCTGCCACCGATTCCCTGCCTCCGATTCCCTGCTTCAGAGTCCCTGGCTCTTTCCCTGCCCTTCTTTCCCCACATCTCTTTTCCCCCCTCTGATTCACCCGCTTTTAATTTCAGCCTCTGATTCCCCGCCTCTGGTTCCCCGCCTGTGATTCCCCGCCTGTGATTCCCCGCCTCTCTTTTCCTGCCACTATTTTCGTGCCTCTTTCTCTGCCTCTCTTTTCCCACATCTCTTTTCCGTCCTCTGATTCCCCGCTTCTGATTCCCCGCCTCCATTTCTCCGACTCTGATTCCCTTCCTCTGTTTCCCTGCCTCTGATTCCCCGACTCCGATTCCCTGCTTCAGAGTCTCTGACTCTTTCCCCGCCTCCCTTTCGCCGCCTCTCTTTTCCCACATCTCTATTCCCCCCTCTGATTCCACGCCTCTGATTCCCCGACAGACTCCCCACCTCAGATTCCCTGCCTCTGATTCCCCTCATCTGATTCCCTTCCTCTGAATCCCCACCTCTGATTCCCCGCCTCTATTTCCTTGCCTCTTTCCCTGCCTCTCTTTCCCCACATCTCTTTCCCCGCCTTGAATTCCCCACATCTGATACCCCGCCTCTCTTTCCCTGCGTCTATTTCCGCGCCTCTTTCCCTGCCTCTCTTTCCCCACATCTCTTTTCCGCCCTCTGATTCCCCGCTTCTGATTCCCCGCCTCCATTCTCCGACTCTGTTTCCCTGCCTCCGATTCCCTGCTTCAGAGTCCCTGGCTCTTTCCATGCCTCTCTTTCCCTACATATCTTTTCCCCCTTCTGATTCTCTCCCTTTGAATCTCATCCTCGGATTGCCCACCTCAGATTCCCCACCTCAGATTCCCTGCCTCAGAATCCCCACCTCAGATTCCCCGCCTCTGATTCCCCGCCTCTGATTCCCCGCCTCTGCTTCCCCGCCTCTGCTTCCCCGCCTCTGATTCCCCGACTCTGATTCCCCGACTCTGATTCCCCGACTCCGATTCCCTGTTTCAGAGTCTCTGACTCTTTCCCCGCCTCCCTTTCGCCGCCTCTCTTTTCCCACATCTCTATTCCCCCCTCTGATTCCACGCCTCTGATTCCCCGCCTCAGATTCCCCGCCTCAGATTCCCTGCCTCTGGATCTCCGCCTCTGATTCCCTGCCTCTGATTCCCCACCTCTATTTCCTTGCCTCTTTCCCTGCCTCTCTTTCCCCACATCTCTTTCCCCACATCTCTTTCCCCGCCTCTGATTCCCCGCCTTGAATTCCCCACATCTGATACTCCGCCTCTCTTTCCCTGCGTCTATTTCCGCGCCTCTTTCCCTGCCTCTCTTTCCCCACATCTCTTTTCCACCCTCTGATTCCCCGCTTCTGATTCCCCGCCTCCGTTTCTCCGACTCTGTTTCCCTGCCTCCGATTCCCTGCTTCAGAGTCCCTGGCTCTTTCCATGCCTCTCTTTCCCCACATTTCTTTTCCCCCTTCTGATTCTCCCCCTTTCAATCTCAGCCTCTGATTTCCCACCTCAGAATCCCCACCTCAAATTCCCCGCCTCTGATTCCCCGACTCTGATTCCCCGCCTCTGCTTCCCCGCCTCTGCTTCCCTGCCTCTGCTTCCCCGCCTCTGATTCCCCGCCTCTGATTGCCCGCCTCTGATTTCCCGCCTCTGATTCCCCGCCTCTGATTCCCCGCCTCTGATTCCCCGCCTCTGATTCCCCGCCTCTGATTCCCCGCCTCTGATTCCCCGCCTCTCTTTCCCTGCCACTATTTTCGTGCCTCCTTCTCTGCCTCTCTTTTCCCACATCTCTTTCCCCGCCTCTGATTCCCCGCCTCTGATTCCCCGCCTGTGATTCACCGCCTCTGATTTCCTGCCTCTCTTTCCGTGCCTCTTTCCCGGCCTCTCTTTCCCCACATCTCTTTTCCTGCCTCTGATGCCCCGCCTCGGATTCCACGCCTCTGATTCCCCGCCTCAGATTTTCCACTTCAGATTCCCCACATCTGATACCCCGCCTCTCTTTCCCTGCGTCTATTTCCGCGCCTCTTTCCCTACCTCTCTTTCCCCACATCTCTTTCCCCGCCTCTGATTCCCCGCCTCGGATTCCCCACATCTGATACCCCGCCTCTCTTTCCCTGCGTCTATTTCCGCGCCTCTTTCCCTGCCTCTCTTTTCCCACATCTCTTTCCCCGCCTCTGATTCCCCGCCTCAGATTCCCCGCCTCTGATACCATGACTCTGATTCCCCGCCTCTGATTCCCCGCCTCTGATTCCACGCATCTGATTCCCCGCCTCTCATTCCCCGCCCCTGATTCCCCGCCTCTCTTTCCCTGCCACTATTTTTGTGCCTCTTTCCCTGCCTCTCTTTTCCCACATCTCTTTCCCCGCCTCTGATTCCCCGCCTCAGATTCCCCGCCTCTGAAACCACGACTCTGATTCCCCGCCTCTGATTCCCCGCCTCTGATTCCCCGCCTCTGATTCCCTGCCTCTGATTCCCTGCCTCTGATTCCCCGACTCTGATTCCCCGCCTCTGATTCCCCACCTCTGATTCCCCGACTCTGATTCCCTGACACTGATTCCCCGACTCTGATTCCCCGACTCTGATTCCCCGACTCAGATTCCCTGTTTCAGAGTCTCTGACTCTTTCCCCGCCTCCCTCTCGCCGCCTCTCTTTTCCCACATCTCTATTCCCCCCTCTGATTCCACGCCTCTGATTCCCCGCCTCAGATTCGCCGCCTCAGATTCCCTGCCTCTGGATCTCCGCCTCTGATTCCCTGCCTCTGATTCCCCACCTCTATTTCCTTGCCTCTTTCCCTGCCTCTCTTTCCCCACATCTCTTTCCCCGCCTCTGATTCCCCGCCTTGAATTCCCCACATCTGATACTCCGCCTCTCTTTCCCTGCGTCTATTTCCGCGCCTCTTTCCCTGCCTCTCTTTCCCCACATCTCTTTTCCACCCTCTGATTCCCCGCTTCTGATTCCCCGCCTCCGTTTCTCCAACTCTGTTTCCCTGCCTCCGATTCCCTGCTTCAGAGTCCCTGGCTCTTTCCATGCCTCTCTTTCCCCACATTTCTTTTCCCCCTTCTGATTCTCCCCCTTTCAATCTCAGCCTCTGATTTCCCACCTCAGAATCCCCACCTCAAATTCCCCGCCTCTGATTCCCCGCCTCTGCTTCCCCGCCTCTGCTTCCCCGCGTCTGCTTCCCCGCCTCTGCTTCCCCGCCTCTGATTCCCCGCCTCTGATTCCCCGCCTCTGATTTCCCGCCTCTGATTCCCCGCCTCTGATTCCCCGCCTCTGATTCCCCGCCTCTGATTCCCCGCCTCTGATTCCCCGCCTCTGATTCCCCGCCTCTGATTCCCCGCCTCTCTTTCCCTGCCACTATTTTCGTGCCTCCTTCTCTGCCTCTCTTTTCCCACATCTCTTTCCCCGCCTCTGATTCCCCGCCTCTGATTCCCCGCCTGTGATTCACCGCCTCTGATTTCCTGCCTCTCTTTCCGTGCCTCTTTCCCGGCCTCTCTTTCCCCACATCTCTTTTCCTGCCTCTGATGCCCCGCCTCGGATTCCACGCCTCTGATTCCCCGCCTCAGATTTTCCACCTCAGATTCCCCACATCTGATACCCCGCCTCTCTTTCCCTGCGTCTATTTCCGCGCCTCTTTCCCTGCCTCTCTTTCCCCACATCTCTTTCCCCGCCTCTGATTCCCCGCCTCGGATTCCCCACATCTGATACCCCGCCTCTCTTTCCCTGCGTCTATTTCCGCGCCTCTTTCCCCGCCTCTCTTTTCCCACATCTCTTTCCCCGCCTCTGATTCCCCGCCTCTGATTCCCCGCCTCTGAAACCACGACTCTGATTCCCCGCCTCTGATTCCTCGCCTCTGATTTCCCGCCTCTCTTTCCGTGCCTCTTTCCCGGCCTCTCTTTCCCCACATCTCTTTTCCTGCCTCTGATTCCACGCCTCGGATTCCACGCCTCTGATTCCCCGCCTCAGATTCTCCACCTCAAATTCCCCGCTTCTGATACCACGACTCTGATTCCCCGCCTCTGATTCCCCGCCTCTCATTTCCCACCTCTCTTTCCGTGCCTCTTTCCCCGTCTCTCTTTCCCTGCCTCTCTTTCTCCACATCTCTTTCCCCACCTCTGATTCCCCGCCTCGGATCCCCCACATCTGATACCCTGCCTCTCTTTCCCTGCGTCTATTTCCACGCCTCTTTCTCTGCCTCTCTTTCCCCACATCTCTTTTCCGCCCTCTGATTCCCCGCCTCTGATTCCCCGCCTCTGATTCCCCGCCTCTGATTCCCCGCCTCTGATTCCCCACCTCTGATTTCCCGCCTCTCTTTCCGTGCCTCTTTCCCGGCCTCTCTTTCCCCACATCTCTTTTCCTGCCTCTGATTCCCCGCCTCGGATTCCCCGCATCTGATACCCCTCCTCGCTTTCACAGCGTCTATTTCCACGCCTCTTTCCCTGCCTCTCTTTCCCCACATCTCTTTCCCCGCCTCTGATTCCCCGCCTCGGATTCCCCACATCTGATACCCCGCCTCTCTTTCCCTGCGTCTATTTCCGCGCCTCTTTCCCCGCCTCTATTTTCCCACATCTCTTTCCCCGCCTCTGATTCCCCGCCTCAGATTCCCCGCCTCTGATACCATGACTCTGATTCCCCGCCTCTGATTCCCCGCCTCTGATTCCATGCATCTGATTCCCCGCCTCTCATTCCCCGCCCCTGATTCCCCGCCTCTCTTTCCCTGCCACTATTTTTGTGCCTCTTTCCCTGCCTCTCTTTTCCCACATCTCTTTCCCCGCCTCTGATTCCCCGCCTCAGATTCCCCGCCTCTGAAACCACGACTCTGATTCCCCGCCTCTGATTCCCCGCCTCTGAAACCACGACTCTGATTCCCCGCCTCAGATTTTCCACTTCAGATTCCCCACATCTGATACACCGCCTCTCTTTCCCTGCGTCTATTTCCGCGCCTCTTTCCCTGCCTCTCTTTCCCCACATCTCTTTCCCCGCCTCTGATTCCCCGCCTCGGATTCCCCGCCTCTGATTCCCTGCCTCTGATTCCCTGCCTCTGATTCCCCGACTCTGATTCCCCGACTCTGATTCCCTGACACTGATTCCCCGACTCTGATTCCCCGACTCAGATTCCCTGTTTCAGAGTCTCTGACTCTTTCCCCGCCTCCCTTTCGCCGCCTCTCTTTTCCCACATCTCTATTCCCCCCTCTGATTCCACGCCTCTGATTCCCCGCCTCAGATTCGCCGCCTCAGATTCCCTGCCTCTGGATCTCCGCCTCTGATTCCCTGCCTCTGATTCCCCACCTCTATTTCCTTGCCTCTTTCCCTGCCTCTCTTTCCCCACATCTCTTTTCCGTCCTCTGATTCCCCGCTTCTGATTCCCCGCTTCTGATTCCCCGCCGCCTTTTCTCCGCCTCTGATACACCTCCTCTGAGTCCAAGCCTCTGATTCCCCGCCTCTGATTCCCCGCCTCTGATTCCCCACCTCTGATTTCCCACCTCTCTTTCCGTGCCTCTTTCCCGGCCTCTCTTTCCCCACATCTCTTTTCCTGCCTCTGATTCCCCGCCTCGGATTCCCCGCATCTGATACCCCTCCTCTCTTTCACTGCGTCTATTTCCACGCCTCTTTCTCTGCCTCTCTTTCCCCACATCTCTTTTCTGCCCTCTGATTCCCCACCTCTGATTCCCCGCCTCTGATTCCCCGCCTCTGATTCCCCGCCTCTGATTCCCCGCCTCTGATTCCCCTCCTCTGATTCCCCGACTCTGATTCCCCGCCTCTGATTCTCCTCCTCTGATTCTCCTCCTCTGATTCCCCGCCTCTGATTCCCCGCCTCAGATTCCCCGCCTCTGAAACCACGACTCTGATTCCCCGCCTCTGATTCCCCGCCTCTGATTCCCCGCCTCTGATTCCCTTCCTCTGATTCCCCACCTCTGATTCCCCGACTCTGATTCCCTGACACTGATTCCCCGACTCTGATTCCCCGACTCAGATTCCCTGTTTCAGAGTCTCTGACTCTTTCCCCGCCTCCCTTTCGCCGCCTCTCTTTTCCCACATCTCTATTCCCCCCTCTGATTCCACGCCTCAGATTCGCCGCCTCAGATTCCCTGCCTCTGGATCTCCGCCTCTGATTCCCTGCCTCTGATTCCCCTCCTCTATTTCCTTGCCTCTTTCCCTGCCTCTCTTTCCCCACATCTCTTTCCCCGCCTCTGATTCCCCGCCTTGAATTCCCCACATCTGATACTCCGCCTCTCTTTCCCTGCGTCTATTTCCGCGCCTCTTTCCCTGCCTCTCTTTCCCCACATCTCTTTTCAACCCTCTGATTCCCCGCTTCTGATTCCCCGCCTCCGTTTCTCCGACTCTGTTTCCCTGCCTCCGATTCCCTGCTTCAGAGTCCCTGGCTCTTTCCATGCCTCTCTTTCCCCACATTTCTTTTCCCCCTTCTGATTCTCCCCCTTTCAATCTCAGCCTCTGATTTCCCACCTCAGAATCCCCACCTCAAATTCCCCGCCTCTGATTCCCCGCCTCTGCTTCCCCGCCTCTGCTTCCCCGCCTCTGCTTCCCCGCCTCTGATTCCCCGCCTCTGATTCCCCGCCTCTGATTTCCCGCCTCTGATTCCCCGCCTCTGATTCCCCGCCTCTGATTCCCCGCCTCTGATTCCCCGCCTCTGATTCCCTGCCTCTCTTTCCCTGCCACTATTTTCGTGCCTCCTTCTCTGCCTCTCTTTTCCCACATCTCTTTCCCCGCCTCTGATTCCCTGCCTCCGATTCCCCGCCTCAGATAATACGACTCTGATTCCCCGCCTCTGATTCCCCACCTGTGATTCACCGCCTCTGATTTCCTGCCTCTCTTTCCGTGCCTCTTTCCCGGCCTCTCTTTCCCCACATCTCTTTTCCTGCCTCTGATGCCCCGCCTCGGATTCCACGCCTCTGATTCCCCGCCTCAGATTTTCCACCTCAGATTCCCCACATCTGATACCCCGCCTCTCTTTCCCTGCGTCTATTTCCGCGCCTCTTTCCCTGCCTCTCTTTCCCCACATCTCTTTCCCCGCCTCTGATTCCCCGCCTCGGATTCCCCACATCTGATACCCCGCCTCTCTTTCCCTGCGTCTATTTCCGCGCCTCTTTCCCCGCCTCTCTTTTCCCACATCTCTTTCCCCGCCTCTGATTCCCCGCCTCTGATTCCCCGCCTCTGATACCATGACTCTGATTCCCCGCCTCTGATTCCCCGCCTCTGAAACCACGACTCTGATTCCCCGCCTCTGATTCCTCGCCTCTGATTTCCCGCCTCTCTTTCCGTGCCTCTTTCCCGGCCTCTCTTTCCCCACATCTCTTTTCCTGCCTCTGATTCCACGCCTCGGATTCCACGCCTCTGATTCCCCGCCTCAGATTCTCCACCTCAAATTCCCTGCTTCTGATACCACGACTCTGATTCCCCGCCTCTGATTCCCCGCCTCTCATTTCCCACCTCTCTTTCCGTGCCTCTTTCCCCGCCTCTCTTTCCTTGCCTCTTTCCCTGCCTCTATTTCTCCACATCTCTTTTCCCACCTCTGATTCCCCGCCTCGGATCCCCCACATCTGATACCCTGCCTCTCTTTCCCTGCGTCTATTTCCACGCCTCTTTCTCTGCCTCTCTTTCCCCACATCTCTTTTCCGCCCTCTGATTCCCGGCCTCTGATTCCCCGCCTCTGATTCCCTGCCTCTGATTCCCCGCCTCTGATTTCCCGCCTCTCTTTCCGTGCCTCTTTCCCGGCCTCTCTTTCCCCACATCTCTTTTCCTGCCTCTGATTCCCCGCCTCGGATTCCCCGCATCTGATACCCCTCCTCGCTTTCACTGCGTCTATTTCCACGCCTCTTTCTCTGCCTCTCTTTTCCCACATCTAATTTCCGCCCACTGATTCCCCGCCTCTGATTCCCCGCCTCTGATTCCCCGCCTCTGATTCCCCGCCTCTGATTCTCCGCCTCTGATTCCCTGCCTCAGATTCCCCGCCTCTGATTCCCCGCCTCTGATTCCCCGCCTCCATTTCTCCGACTCCGATTCCCTGCTTCAGAGTCTCTGACTCTTTCCCCGCCTCCCTTTCGCCGCCTCTCTTTTCCCACATCTCTATTCCCCCCTCTGATTCCCCGCCTCTGATTCCCCGCCTCTGCTTCCCCGCCTCTGATTCCCCGCCTCTGATTCCCCGCCTCTGATTCCCCGCCTCAGATTCCCCACCTCAGATAATACGACTCTGATTCCCCGCCTCTGCTTCCCCGCCTCTGATTCCCCGCCTCTGATTCCCCGCCTCTGATTCCCCGCCTCTGATTCCCCGCCTCTGATTCCCCGCCTCTGATTCCCCGCCTCTGATTCCCCTCCTCTGATTCCCCGACTCTGATTCCCCGCCTCTGATTCTCCTCCTCTGATTCTCCTCCTCTGATTCCCCGCTTCTGATTCCACGACTCTGATTCCCCGACTCCGATTCCCCACCTCAGATTCCCCGCCTCTGATTCCACGCCTCTGATTCCCCGCCTCTGATTCCTTGCCTCGGATTGCACACATCTGATACCCCGCCTCTCTTTCTCTGCCTCTCTTTCCCCACATCTCTTTTCCGTCCTCTGATTCCCCGCTTCTGATTCCCCGCTTCTGATTCCCCGCCTCCATTTCTCCGACTCTGATTCCCTTCCTCTGTTTCCCTGCCACCGATTCCCTGCCTCCGATTCCCTGCTTCAGAGTCCCTGGCTCTTTCCCTGGCTCTTTCCCTGCCCTTCTTTCCCCACATCTCTTTTCCCCCCTCTGATTCACCCTCTTTTAATTTCAGCCTCTGATTCCCCGCCTCTGGTTCCCCGCCTGTGATTCCCCGCCTCTGATTCCCTGCCACTATTTTCGTGCCTCATTCTCTGCCTCTCTTTTCCCACATCTCTTTCCCCACCTCTAATTCCCCGACTCTGATTCCCTGACACTGATTCCCCGACTCTGATTCCCCGACTCTGATTCCCCGACTCAGATTCCCTGTTTCAGAGTCTCTGACTCTTTCCCCGCCTCCCTTTCGCCGCCTCTCTTTTCCCACATCTCTATTCCCCCCTCTGATTCCACGCCTCTGATTCCCCGCCTCAGATTCGCCGCCTCAGATTCCCTGCCTCTGGATCTCCGCCTCTGATTCCCTGCCTCTGATTCCCCACCTCTATTTCCTTGCCTCTTTCCCTGCCTCTCTTTCCCCACATCTCTTTCCCCGCCTCTGATTCCCCGCCTTGAATTCCCCACATCTGATACTCCGCCTCTCTTTCCCTGCGTCTATTTCCGCGCCTCTTTCCCTGCCTCTCTTTCCCCACATCTCTTTTCCACCCTCTGATTCCCCGCTTCTGATTCCCCGCCTCCGTTTCTCCGACTCTGTTTCCCTGCCTCCGATTCCCTGCTTCAGAGTCCCTGGCTCTTTCCATGCCTCTCTTTCCCCACATTTCTTTTCCCCCTTCTGATTCTCCCCCTTTCAATCTCAGCCTCTAATTTCCCACCTCAGAATCCCCACCTCAAATTCCCCGCCTCTGATTCCCCGCCTCTGCTTCCCCGCCTCTGCTTCCCCGCCTCTGCTTCCCCGCCTCTGCTTCCCCGCCTCTGCTTCCCCGCCTCTGATTCCCCGCCTCTGATTCCCCGCCTCTGATTCCCCGCCTCTGATTCCCCGCCTCTGATTCCCCGCCTCTGATTCCCCGCCTCTGATTCCCTGCCTCTCTTTCCCTGCCACTATTTTCGTGCCTCCTTCTCTGCCTCTCTTTTCCCACATCTCTTTCCCCGCCTCTGATTCCCTGCCTCCGATTCCCCGCCTCAGATAAGACGACTCTGATTCCCCGCCTCTGATTCCCCACCTGTGATTCACCGCCTCTGATTTCCTGCCTCTCTTTCCGTGCCTCTTTCCCGGCCTCTCTTTCCCCACATCTCTTTTCCTGCCTCTGATGCCCCGCCTCGGATTCAACGCCTCTGATTCCCCGCCTCAGATTTTCCACCTCAGATTCCCCACATCTGATACCCCGCCTCTCTTTCCCTGCGTCTATTTCCGCGCCTCTTTCCCTGCCTCTCTTTCCCCACATCTCTTTCCCCGCCTCTGATTCCCCGCCTCGGATAACCCACATCTGATACCCCGCCTCTCTTTCCCTGCGTCTATTTCCGCGCCTCTTTCCCCGCCTCTCTTTTCCCACATCTCTTTCCCCGCCTCTGATTCCCCGCCTCTGATTCCCCGCCTCTGATACCATGACTCTGATTCCCCGCCTCTGATTCCCCGCCTCTGAAACCACGACTCTGATTCCCCGCCTCTGATTCCTCGCCTCTCATTTCCCGCCTCTCTTTCCGTGCCTCTTTCCCGGCCTCTCTTTCCCCACATCTCTTTTCCTGCCTCTGATTCCCCGCCTCGGATTCCACGCCTCTGATTCCCCGCCTCAGATTCTCCACCTCAAATTCCCCGCTTCTGATACCACGACTCTGATTCCCCGCCTCTGATTCCCCGCCTCTCATTTCCCACCTCTCTTTCCGTGCCTCTTTCCCCGCCTCTCTTTCCTTGCCTCTTTCCCTGCCTCTCTTTCTCCACATCTCTTTCCCCACCTCTGATTCCCCGCCTCGGATCCCCCACATCTGATACCCTGCCTCTCTTTCCCTGCGTCTATTTCCACGCCCCTTTCTCTGCCTCTCTTTCCCCACATCTCTTTTCCGCCCTCTGATTCCCCGCCTCTGATTCCCCACCTCTGATTACCCGCCTCTCTTTCCGTGCCTCTTTCCCGGCCTCTCTTTCCCCACATCTCTTTTCCTGCCTCTGATTCCCCGCCTCGGATTCCCCGCATCTGATACCCCTCCTCGATTTCACTGCGTCTATTTCCACGCCTCTTTCTCTGCCTCTCTTTTCCCACATCTCTTTCCCCGCCTCTGATTCCCCGCCTCTGATTCCCCGCCTCTGATTCTCCGCCTCTGATTCCCCGCCTCTGATTCCCCGCCTCTGATTCCCCGCCTCTGATTCCCCGCCTCTGCTTCCCCGCCTCTGCTTCCCCGCCTCTGCTTCCCCGCCTCTGATTCCCCGCCTCTGATTCCCCGCCTCTGATTCCCCGCCTCTGATTCCCCGCCTCTGATTCCCCGCCTCTGATTCCCCGCCTCAGATTCCCCACCTCAGATAATACGACTCTGATTCCCCGCCTCTCATTTCCCACCTCTCTTTCCGTGCCTCTTTCCCCGCCTCTCTTTCCTTGCCTCTTTCCCTGCCTCTCTTTCTCCACATCTCTTTCCCCACCTCTGATTCCCCGCCTCGGATCCCCCACATCTGATACCCCGCCTCTCTTTCACTGCGTCTATTTCCACGCCTCTTTCTCTGCCTCTCTTTCCCCACATCTCTTTTCTGCCCTCTGATTCCCCACCTCTGATTCCACGCCTCCGTTCCTCTTCCTCTGATACCCCGCCTCTTATACCCCGCCTCTGATACCCCGCCTCTGATTCCCCGCCTCTGATTCCCCGCCTCTGATTCCCCGCCTCTGATTCCCCGCCTCTGATTCCCCTCCTCTGATTCCCCGACTCTGATTCCCCGCCTCTGATTCAACGACTCTGATTCCCCGACTCCGATTCCCCACCTTAGATTCCACGCCTCTGATTCCACGCCTCTGATTCCTTGCCTCGGATTGCACACATCTGATACCCCGCCTCTCTTTCTCTGCCTCTCTTTCGCCACATCTCTTTTCCGTCCTCTGATTCCCCGCTTCTGATTCCCCGCTTCTGATTCCCCGCCTCCATTTCTCCGACTCTGATTCCCTTCCTCTGTTTTCCTGCCTCCGATTCCCTGCCTCCGATTCCCTGCTTCAGAGTCCCTGGCTCTTTCCCTGGCTCTTTCCCTGCCCTTCTTTCCCCACATCTCTTTTCCCCCCTCTGGTTCACCCTCTTTTAATTTCAGCCTCTGATTCCCCGCCTCTGGTTTCCCGCCTCTGATTCTCCGCCTTTGATTCCCTGCCTCTGATTCCCCGCCTCTGATTCCCCAACTCTGATTCCCCGACTCCGATTCCCTGCTTCAGAGTCTCTGACTCTTTCCCCGCCTCCCTTTCGCCGCCTCTCTTTTCCCACATCTCTATTCCCCCCTCTGATTCCACGCCTCTGATTCCCCGACAGACTCCCCACCTCAGATTCCCTGCCTCAGATTCCCTGCCTCTGATTCCCCCCCTCTGATTCCCTGCCTCTGAATCCCCACCTCTGATTCCCCGCCTCTATTTCCTTGCCTCTTTCCCTGCCTCTCTTTCCCCACATCTCTTTCCCCGCCTTGAATTCCCCACATCTGATACCCCGCCTCTCTTTCCCTGCGTCTATTTCCGCGCCTCTTTCCCTGCCTCTCTTTCCCCACATCTCTTTTCCGCCCTCTGATTCCCCGCTTCTGATTCCCCGCCTCCGTTCTCCGACTCTGTTTCCCTGCCTCCGATTCCCTGCTTCAGAATCCCTGGCACTTTCCATGCCTCTCTTTCCCTACATATCTTTTCCCCCTTCTGATTCTCTCCCTTTGAATCTCAGCCTCGGATTCCCCACCTCAGATTCCCCACCTCAGATTCCCTGCCTCAGAATCCCCACCTCAGATTCCCCGCCTCTGATTCCCCGCCTCTGATTCCCTGCCTCTGCTTCCCCGCCTCTGAATCCCCGCCTCTGAATCCCCGCCTCTGATTCCCCGCCTCCATTTCTCCCACTCTGATTCCCTTCCTCTGTTTCCCTGCCTCCGATTCCCTGCTTCAGAGTCCCTGGCTCTTTCCCTGGCTCTTTCCCTGCCCTTCTTTCCCCACATCTCTTTTCCCCCCTCTGATTCACCCCCTTTTAATTTCAGCCTCTGATTCCCCGCCTGTGGTTCCCCGCCTCTGATTCCCCGCCTCTCTTTCCCTGCCACTATTTTCGTGCCTCTTTCTCTGCCTCTCTTTTCCCACATCTCATTTCCGCCCACTGATTCCCCGCCTCTGATTCCCCGCCTCTGATTCTCCGCCTCTGATTCCCTGCCTCTGATTCCCCGACTCTGATTCCCCGCCTCTGATTCCCCACCTCTGCTTCCCCGCCTCTGCTTCCCCGCCTCTGCTTCCCCGCCTCTGCTTCCCCGCCTCTGCTTCCCCGCCTCTGATTGCCCGCCTCTGATTTCCCGCCTCTGATTCCCCGCCTCTGAATCCCCGCCTCTGATTCCCCGCCTCTGATTCCCCGCCTCTGATTCCCTGCCTCTCTTTCCCTGCCACTATTTTCGTGCCTCCTTCTCTGCCTCTCTTTTCCCACATCTCTTTCCCCGCCTCTGATTCCCTGCCTCCGATTCCCCGCCTCAGATAATACGACTCTGATTCCCCGCCTCTGATTCCCCGCCTGTGATTCACCGCCTCTGATTTCCTGCCTCTCTTTCCGTGCCTCTTTCCCGGCCTCTCTTTCCCCACATCTCTTTTCCTGCCTCTGATTCCCCGCCTCGGATTCCACGCCTCTGATTCCCCGCCTCAGATTCTCCACCTCAAATTCCCCGCTTCTGATACCACGACTCTGATTCCCCGCCTCTGATTCCCCGCCTCTCATTTCCCACCTCTCTTTCCGTGCCTCTTTCCCCGCCTCTCTTTCCTTGCCTCTTTCCCTGCCTCTCTTTCTCCACATCTCTTTCCCCACCTCTGATTCCCCGCCTCGGATCCCCCACATCTGATACCCTGCCTCTCTTTCCCTGCGTCTATTCCCACGCCCCTTTCTCTGCCTCTCTTTCCCCACATCTCTTTTCCGCCCTCTGATTCCCCGCCTCTGATTCCCCACCTCTGATTACCCGCCTCTCTTTCCGTGCCTCTTTCCCGGCCTCTCTTTCCCCACATCTCTTTTCCTGCCTCTGATTCCCCGCCTCGGATTCCCCGCATCTGATACCCCTCCTCGATTTCACTGCGTCTATTTCCACGCCTCTTTCTCTGCCTCTCTTTTCCCACATCTCTTTCCCCGCCTCTGATTCCCCGCCTCTGATTCCCCGCCTCTGATTCTCCGCCTCTGATTCCCCGCCTCTGATTCCCCGCCTCTGATTCCCCGCCTCTGATTCCCCGCCTCTGCTTCCCCGCCTCTGCTTCCCCGCCTCTGCTTCCCCGCCTCTGATTCCCCGCCTCTGATTCCCCGCCTCTGATTCCCCGCCTCTGATTCCCCGCCTCTGATTCCCCGCCTCTGATTCCCCGCCTCAGATTCCCCACCTCAGATAATACGACTCTGATTCCCCGCCTCTCATTTCCCACCTCTCTTTCCGTGCCTCTTTCCCCGCCTCTCTTTCCTTGCCTCTTTCCCTGCCTCTCTTTCTCCACATCTCTTTCCCCACCTCTGATTCCCCGCCTCGGATCCCCCACATCTGATACCCCGCCTCTCTTTCACTGCGTCTATTTCCACGCCTCTTTCTCTGCCTCTCTTTCCCCACATCTCTTTTCTGCCCTCTGATTCCCCACCTCTGATTCCACGCCTCCGTTCCTCTTCCTCTGATACCCCGCCTCTTATACCCCGCCTCTGATACCCCGCCTCTGATTCCCCGCCTCTGATTCCCCGCCTCTGATTCCCCGCCTCTGATTCCCCGCCTCTGATTCCCCTCCTCTGATTCCCCGACTCTGATTCCCCGCCTCTGATTCAACGACTCTGATTCCCCGACTCCGATTCCCCACCTTAGATTCCACGCCTCTGATTCCACGCCTCTGATTCCTTGCCTCGGATTGCACACATCTGATACCCCGCCTCTCTTTCTCTGCCTCTCTTTCGCCACATCTCTTTTCCGTCCTCTGATTCCCCGCTTCTGATTCCCCGCTTCTGATTCCCCGCCTCCATTTCTCCGACTCTGATTCCCTTCCTCTGTTTTCCTGCCTCCGATTCCCTGCCTCCGATTCCCTGCTTCAGAGTCCCTGGCTCTTTCCCTGGCTCTTTCCCTGCCCTTCTTTCCCCACATCTCTTTTCCCCCCTCTGGTTCACCCTCTTTTAATTTCAGCCTCTGATTCCCCGCCTCTGGTTTCCCGCCTCTGATTCTCCGCCTTTGATTCCCTGCCTCTGATTCCCCGCCTCTGATTCCCCAACTCTGATTCCCCGACTCCGATTCCCTGCTTCAGAGTCTCTGACTCTTTCCCCGCCTCCCTTTCGCCGCCTCTCTTTTCCCACATCTCTATTCCCCCCTCTGATTCCACGCCTCTGATTCCCCGACAGACTCCCCACCTCAGATTCCCTGCCTCAGATTCCCTGCCTCTGATTCCCCCCCTCTGATTCCCTGCCTCTGAATCCCCACCTCTGATTCCCCGCCTCTATTTCCTTGCCTCTTTCCCTGCCTCTCTTTCCCCACATCTCTTTCCCCGCCTTGAATTCCCCACATCTGATACCCCGCCTCTCTTTCCCTGCGTCTATTTCCGCGCCTCTTTCCCTGCCTCTCTTTCCCCACATCTCTTTTCCGCCCTCTGATTCCCCGCTTCTGATTCCCCGCCTCCGTTCTCCGACTCTGTTTCCCTGCCTCCGATTCCCTGCTTCAGAGTCCCTGGCTCTTTCCATGCCTCTCTTTCCCTACATATCTTTTCCCCCTTCTGATTCTCTCCCTTTGAATCTCAGCCTCGGATTCCCCACCTCAGATTCCCCACCTCAGATTCCCTGCCTCAGAATCCCCACCTCAGATTCCCCGCCTCTGATTCCCCGCCTCTGATTCCCCGCCTCTGCTTCCCCGCCTCTGAATCCCCGCCTCTGAATCCCCGCCTCTGATTCCCCGCCTCCATTTCTCCCACTCTGATTCCCTTCCTCTGTTTCCCTGCCTCCGATTCCCTGCTTCAGAGTCCCTGGCTCTTTCCCTGGCTCTTTCCCTGCCCTTCTTTCCCCACATCTCTTTTCCCCCCTCTGATTCACCCCCTTTTAATTTCAGCCTCTGATTCCCCGCCTGTGGTTCCCCGCCTCTCTTTCCCTGCCACTATTTTCGTGCCTCTTTCTCTGCCTCTCTTTTCCCACATCTCATTTCCGCCCACTGATTCCCCGCCTCTGATTTCCCGCCTCTGATTCTCCGCCTCTGATTCCCTGCCTCTGATTCCCCGACTCTGATTCCCCGCCTCTGATTCCCCACCTCTGCTTCCCCGCCTCTGCTTCCCCGCCTCTGCTTCCCCGCCTCTGCTTCCCCGCCTCTGCTTCCCCGCCTCTGATTGCCCGCCTCTGATTTCCCGCCTCTGATTCCCCGCCTCTGAATCCCCGCCTCTGATTCCCCGCCTCTGATTCCCCGCCTCTGATTCCCTGCCTCTCTTTCCCTGCCACTATTTTCGTGCCTCCTTCTCTGCCTCTCTTTTCCCACATCTCTTTCCCCGCCTCTGATTCCCTGCCTCCGATTCCCCGCCTCAGATAATACGACTCTGATTCCCCGCCTCTGATTCCCCGCCTGTGATTCACCGCCTCTGATTTCCTGCCTCTCTTTCCGTGCCTCTTTCCCGGCCTCTCTTTCCCCACATCTCTTTTCCTGCCTCTGATGCCCCGCCTCTGATTCCTCGCCTCTCATTTCCCGCCTCTCTTTCCGTGCCTCTTTCCCGGCCTCTCTTTCCCCACATCTCTTTTCCTGCCTCTGATTCCCCGCCTCGGATTCCACGCCTCTGATTCCCCGCCTCAGATTCTCCACCTCAAATTCCCCGCTTCTGATACCACGACTCTGATTCCCCGCCTCTGATTCCCCGCCTCTCATTTCCCACCTCTCTTTCCCCGCCTCTCTTTCCTTGCCTCTTTCCCTGCCTCTCTTTCTCCACATCTCTTTCCCCACCTCTGATTCCCCGCCTCGGATCCCCCACATCTGATACCCTGCCTCTCTTTCCCTGCGTCTATTTCCACGCCCCTTTCTCTGCCTCTCTTTCCCCACATCTCTTTTCCGCCCTCTGATTCCCCGCCTCTGATTCCCCACCTCTGATTACCCGCCTCTCTTTCCGTGCCTCTTTCCCGGCCTCTCTTTCCCCACATCTCTTTTCCTGCCTCTGATTCCCCGCCTCGGATTCCCCGCATCTGATACCCCTCCTCGATTTCACTGCGTCTATTTCCACGCCTCTTTCTCTGCCTCTCTTTTCCCACATCTCTTTCCCCGCCTCTGATTCCCCGCCTCTGATTCCCCGCCTCTGATTCTCCGCCTCTGATTCCCCGCCTCTGATTCCCCGCCTCTGATTCCCCGCCTCTGATTCCCCGCCTCTGCTTCCCCGCCTCTGCTTCCCCGCCTCTGCTTCCCCGCCTCTGATTCCCCGCCTCTGATTCCCCGCCTCTGATTCCCCGCCTCTGATTCCCCGCCTCTGATTCCCCGCCTCTGATTCCCCGCCTCAGATTCCCCACCTCAGATAATACGACTCTGATTCCCCGCCTCTCATTTCCCACCTCTCTTTCCGTGCCTCTTTCCCCGCCTCTCTTTCCTTGCCTCTTTCCCTGCCTCTCTTTCTCCACATCTCTTTCCCCACCTCTGATTCCCCGCCTCGGATCCCCCACATCTGATACCCCGCCTCTCTTTCACTGCGTCTATTTCCACGCCTCTTTCTCTGCCTCTCTTTCCCCACATCTCTTTTCTGCCCTCTGATTCCCCACCTCTGATTCCACGCCTCCGTTCCTCTTCCTCTGATACCCCGCCTCTTATACCCCGCCTCTGATACCCCGCCTCTGATTCCCCGCCTCTGATTCCCCGCCTCTGATTCCCCGCCTCTGATTCCCCGCCTCTGATTCCCCGCCTCTGATTCCCCTCCTCTGATTCCCCGACTCTGATTCCCCGCCTCTGATTCAACGACTCTGATTCCCCGACTCCGATTCCCCACCTTAGATTCCACGCCTCTGATTCCACGCCTCTGATTCCTTGCCTCGGATTGCACACATCTGATACCCCGCCTCTCTTTCTCTGCCTCTCTTTCGCCACATCTCTTTTCCGTCCTCTGATTCCCCGCTTCTGATTCCCCGCTTCTGATTCCCCGCCTCCATTTCTCCGACTCTGATTCCTTTCCTCTGTTTTCCTGCCTCCGATTCCCTGCCTCCGATTCCCTGCTTCAGAGTCCCTGGCTCTTTCCCTGGCTCTTTCCCTGCCCTTCTTTCCCCACATCTCTTTTCCCCCCTCTGGTTCACCCTCTTTTAATTTCAGCCTCTGATTCCCCGCCTCTGGTTTCCCGCCTCTGATTCTCCGCCTTTGATTCCCTGCCTCTGATTCCCCGCCTCTGATTCCCCAACTCTGATTCCCCGACTCCGATAAAACTGCTTCAGAGTCTCTGACTCTTTCCCCGCCTCCCTTTCGCCGCCTCTCTTTTCCCACATCTCTATTCCCCCCTCTGATTCCACGCCTCTGATTCCCCGACAGACTCCCCACCTCAGATTCCCTGCCTCAGATTCCCTGCCTCTGATTCCCCCCCTCTGATTCCCTGCCTCTGAATCCCCACCTCTGATTCCCCGCCTCTATTTCCTTGCCTCTTTCCCTGCCTCTCTTTCCCCACATCTCTTTCCCCGCCTTGAATTCCCCACATCTGATACCCCGCCTCTCTTTCCCTGCGTCTATTTCCGCGCCTCTTTCCCTGCCTCTCTTTCCCCACATCTCTTTTCCGCCCTCTGATTCCCCGCTTCTGATTCCCCGCCTCCGTTCTCCGACTCTGTTTCCCTGCCTCCGATTCCCTGCTTCAGAGTCCCTGGCTCTTTCCATGCCTCTCTTTCCCTACATATCTTTTCCCCCTTCTGATTCTCTCCCTTTGAATCTCAGCCTCGGATTCCCCACCTCAGATTCCCCACCTCAGATTCCCTGCCTCAGAATCCCCACCTCAGATTCCCCGCCTCTGATTCCCCGCCTCTGATTCCCCGCCTCTGCTTCCCCGCCTCTGAATCCCCGCCTCTGAATCCCCGCCTCTGATTCCCCGCCTCCATTTCTCCCACTCTGATTCCCTTCCTCTGTTTCCCTGCCTCCGATTCCCTGCTTCAGAGTCCCTGGCTCTTTCCCTGGCTCTTTCCCTGCCCTTCTTTCCCCACATCTCTTTTCCCCCCTCTGATTCACCCCCTTTTAATTTCAGCCTCTGATTCCCCGCCTGTGGTTCCCCGCCTCTGATTCCCCGCCTCTCTTTCCCTGCCACTATTTTCGTGCCTCTTTCTCTGCCTCTCTTTTCCCACATCTCATTTCCGCCCACTGATTCCCCGCCTCTGATTCCCCGCCTCTGATTCTCCGCCTCTGATTCCCTGCCTCTGATTCCCCGACTCTGATTCCCCGCCTCTGATTCCCCACCTCTGCTTCCCCGCCTCTGCTTCCCCGCCTCTGCTTCCCCGCCTCTGCTTCCCCGCCTCTGCTTCCCCGCCTCTGATTGCCCGCCTCTGATTTCCCGCCTCTGATTCCCCGCCTCTGAATCCCCGCCTCTGATTCCCCGCCTCTGATTCCCCGCCTCTGATTCCCTGCCTCTCTTTCCCTGCCACTATTTTCGTGCCTCCTTCTCTGCCTCTCTTTTCCCACATCTCTTTCCCCGCCTCTGATTCCCTGCCTCCGATTCCCCGCCTCAGATAATACGACTCTGATTCCCCGCCTCTGATTCCCCGCCTGTGATTCACCGCCTCTGATTTCCTGCCTCTCTTTCCGTGCCTCTTTCCCGGCCTCTCTTTCCCCACATCTCTTTTCCTGCCTCTGATGCCCCGCCTCGGATTCCACGCCTCTGATTCCCCGCCTCAGATTTTCCACCTCAGATTCCCCACAACTGATACCCCGCCTCTCTTTCCCTGCGTCTATTTCCGCGCCTCTTTCCCTGCCTCTCTTTCCCCACATCTCTTTCCCCGCCTCTGATTCCCCGCCTCGGATTCCCCACATCTGATACCCCGCCTCTCTTTCCCTGCGTCTATTTCCGCGCCTCTTTCCCTGCCTCTCTTTTCCCACATCTCTTTCCCCGCCTCTGATTCCCCGCCTCAGATTCCCCGCCTCTGATACCATGACTCTGATTCCCCGCCTCTGATTCCCCGCCTCTGATTCCACGCATCTGATTCCCCGCCTCTCATTCCCCGCCCCTGATTCCCCGCCTCTCTTTCCCTGCCACTATTTTTGTGCCTCTTTCCCTGCCTCTCTTTTCCCACATCTCTTTCCCCGCCTCTGATTCCCCGCCTCAGATTCCCCGCCTCTGAAACCACGACTCTGATTCCCCGCCTCTGATTCCCCGCCTCTGATTCCCTGCCTCTGATTCCCTGCCTCTGATTCCCCGACTCTGATTTCCCGCCTCTGATTCCCCACCTCTGATTCCCCGACTCTGATTCCCTGACACTGATTCCCCGACTCTGATTCCCCAACTCTGATTCCCCGACTCAGATTCCCTGTTTCAGAGTCTCTGACTCTTTCCCCGCCTCCCTTTCGCCGCCTCTCTTTTCCCACATCTCTATTCCCCCCTCTGATTCCACGCCTCTGATTCCCCGCCTCAGATTCGCCGCCTCAGATTCCCTGCCTCTGGATCTCCGCCTCTGATTCCCTGCCTCTGATTCCCCACCTCTATTTCCTTGCCTCTTTCCCTGCCTCTCTTTCCCCACATCTCTTTCCCCGCCTCTGATTCCCCGCGTCTGATTCCCCGCCTCTGAAACCACGACTCTGATTCCCCGCCTCTGATTCCTCGCCTCTGATTTCCCGCCACTCTTTCCGTGCCTCTTTCCCGGCCTCTCTTTCCCCACATCTCTTTTCCTGCCTCTGATTCCGCGCCTCGGATTCCACGCCTCTGATTCCCCGCCTCAGATTCTCCACCTCAAATTCCCCGCTTCTGATACCACGACTCTGATTCCCCGCCTCTGATTCCCCGCCTCTCATTTCCCACCTCTCTTTCCGTGCCTCTTTCCCCGCCTCTCTTTCCTTGCCTCTTTCCCTGCCTCTCTTTCTCCACATCTCTTTCCCCACCTCTGATTCCCCGCCTCGGATCCCCC
This sequence comes from Narcine bancroftii, assembly GCF_036971445.1. Classification (NCBI taxonomy): domain Eukaryota; kingdom Metazoa; phylum Chordata; class Chondrichthyes; order Torpediniformes; family Narcinidae; genus Narcine; species Narcine bancroftii. The sequence goes on from NW_027211923.1 coordinate 102,138, forward strand.
ACATCTGATACCCTGCCTCTCTTTCCCTGCGTCTATTTCCACGCCTCTTTCTCTGCCTCTCTTTCCCCACATCTCTTTTCCGCCCTCTGATTCCCCGCCTCTGATTCCCCGCCTCTGATTCCCTGCCTCCGATTCCCCGCCTCTGAATCCCCACCTCTGATTTCCCGCCTCTCTTTCCGTGCCTCTTTCCCGGCCTCTCTTTCCCCACATCTCTTTTCCTGCCTCTGATTCCCCGCCTCGGATTCCCCGCATCTGATACCCCTCCTCGCTTTCACTGCGTCTATTTCCACGCCTCTTTCTCTGCCTCTCTTTTCCCACATCTCATTTCCGCCCACTGATTCCCCGCCTCTGATTCCCCGCCTCTGATTCCCCGCCTCTGATTCCCCGCCTCTGATTCTCCGCCTCTGATTCCCTGCCTCTGATTCCCCAACTCTGATTCCCCGACTCCGATTCCCTGCTTCAGAGTCTCTGACACTTTCCCCGCCTCCCTTTCGCCGCCTCTCTTTTCCCACATCTCTATTCCCCCCTCTGATTCCCCGCCTCAGATTCCCCACCTCAGATTCCCCGCCTCAGATTCCCTGCCTCAGATTCCCTGCCTCTGATTCTCCGCCTCTGATTCCCTGCCTCTGATTCCCCACCTCTATTTCCTTGCGTCTTTCCCTGCCTCTCTTTCCCCACATCTCTTTCCCCGCCTCTGATTCCCCGCCTTGAATTCCCCACATCTGATACTCCGCCTCTCTTTCCCTGCGTCTATTTCCGCGCCTCTTTCCCTGCCTCTCTTTCCCCACATCTCTTTTCCACCCTCTGATTCCCCGCTTCTGCTTCCCCGCCTCCGTTTCTCCGACTCTGTTTCCCTGCCTCCGATTCCCTGCTTCAGAGTCCCTGGCTCTTTCCATGCCTCTCTTTCCCCACATTTCTTTTCCCCCTTCTGATTCTCCCCCTTTCAATCTCGGCCTCTGATTTCCCACCTCAGAATCCCCACCTCAAATTCCCCGCCTCTGATTCCCTGCCTCTGATTCCCCGCCTCTGCTTCCCCGCCTCTGCTTCCCCGCCTCTGCTTCCCCGCCTCTGCTTCCCCGCCTCTGCTTCCCCGCCTCTGATTCCCCGCCTCTGATTCCCCGCCTCTGATTCCCCGCCTCTGATTCCCCGCCTCTGATTCCCCGCCTCTGATTCCCCGCCTCTGATTCCCCGCCTCTGATTCCCTGCCTCTCTTTCCCTGCCACTATTTTCGTGCCTCCTTCTCTGCCTCTCTTTTCCCACATCTCATTTCCGCCCTCTGATTCCCCACCTCTGATTCCACGCCGCCTTTTCTCCGCCTCTGATTCCCCGCCTCTGATTCCCCGCCTCTGATTCCCCGCCTCTGATTTCCCGCCTCTCTTTCCGTGCCTCTTTCCCGGACTCTCTTTCCCCACATCTCTTTTCCTGCCTCTGATTCCCCGCCTCGGATTCCCCGCATCTGATACCCCTCCTCTCTTTCACTGCGTCTATTTCCACGCCTCTTTCTCTGCCTCTCTTTCCCCACATCTCTTTTCTGCCCTCTGATTCCCCACCTCTGATTCCACGCCTCCGTTCCTCTGCCTCTGATTCCCCGCCTCTCATTTCCCACCTCTCTTTCCGTGCCTCTTTCCCCGCCTCTCTCTCCTTGCCTCTTTCCCTGCCTCTCTTTCTCCACATCTCTTTCCCCACCTCTGATTCCCCGCCTCGGATCCCCCACATCTGATACCCCGCCTCTCTTTCCCTGCGTCTATTTCCACGCCTCTTTCTCTGCCTCTCTTTCCCCACATCTCTTTTCCGCCCTCTGATTCCCCGCCTCTGATTCCCTGCCTCTGATTCCCTGCCTCTGATTCCCTGCCTCTGATTCCCCGCCTCTGATTCCCTGCCTCTCTTTCCCTGCCACTATTTTCGTGCCTCCTTCTCTGCCTCTCTTTTCCCACATCTCATTTCCGCCCTCTGATTCCCCACCTCTGATTCCACGCCGCCTTTTCTCCGCCTCTGATACACCTCCTCTGAGTCCAAGCCTCTGATTCCCCGCCTCTGATTCCCCGCCTCTGATTCCCCGCCTCTGATTCCCCACCTCTGATTTCCCGCCTCTCTTTCCGTGCCTCTTTCCCGGCCTCTCTTTCCCCGCATCTCTTTCCCCACCTCTGATTCCCCGCCTTGAATTCCCCGCATCTGATACCCCGCCTCTCTTTCCCTGCGTCTATTTCCACGCCTCTTTCTCTGCCTCTCTTTCCCCACATCTCTTTTCTGCCCTCTGATACCCCGCCTCTGATTCCTCGCCTCTGATTCCCCGCCTCCGATTCCCCGCTTCTGATTCCCCGCCTCTGATTCCCCGCCTCTGATTCCCCTCCTCTGATTCCCCGACTCTGATTCCCCGTCTCTGATTCTCCTCCTCTGATTCTCCTCCTCTGATTCCCCGCCTCTGATTCCACGACTCTGATTCCCCGACTCCGATTCCCCACCTTAGATACCCCGCCTCTGATTCCACGCCTCTGATTCCCCGCCTCTGATTCCCCGCCTCTGATTCCTTGCCTCGGATTCCCTGCCTCTGATTCCCCCCCTCTGATTCCCTGCCTCTGAATCCCCACATCTGATACCCCGCCTCTCTTTCTCTGCCTCTCTTTCCCCACATCTCTTTTCCGTCCTCTGATTCCCCGCTTCTGATTCCCCGTTTCTGATTCCCCGCCTCCATTTCTCCGACTCTGATTCCCTTCCTCTGTTTCCCTGCCACCGATTCCCTGCCTCCGATTCCCTGCTTCAGAGTCCCTGGCTCTTTCCCTGGCTCTTTCCCTGCCCTTCTTTCCCCACATCTCTTTTCCCCCCTCTGATTCACACTCTTTTAATTTCAGCCTCTGATTCCCCGCCTCTGGTTCCCCACCTCTGATTCCCCGCCTCTCTTTCCCTGCCACTATTTTCGTGCCTCTTTCTCTGCCTCTCTTTTCCCACATCTCATTTCCGCCCACTGATTCCCCGCCTCTGATTCCCCGCCTCTGATTCCCCGCCTCTGATTCCCCGCCTCTGATTCCCCGCCTCTGATTCTCCGCCTCTGATTCCCTGCCTCTGATTCCCTGCCTCTGATTCCCTGCCTCTGATTCCCCGCCTCTGATTCCCCGCCTCCATTTCTCCGACTCCGATTCCCTGCTTCAGAGTCTCTGACTCTTTCCCCGCCTCCCTTTCGCTGCCTCTCTTTTCCCACATCTCTATTCCCCCCTCTGATTCCCCGCCTCAGATTCCCCACCTCAGATAATACGACTCTGATTCCCCGCCTCTCATTTCCCACCTCTCTTTCCTTGCCTCTTTCCCTGCCTCTCTTTCTCCACATCTCTTTCCCCACCTCTGATTCCCCGCCTCGGATCCCCCACATCTGATACCCCGCCTCTCTTTCCCTGCGTCTATTTCCACGCCTCTTTCTCTGCCTCTCTTTCCCCACATCTCTTTTCCCCCCTCTGATTCACCCCCTTTTAATTTCAGCCTCTGATTCCCCGCCTCTGATTCCCCGCCTCTGATTTCCCCGCCTCTGATTCCCCGCCTCTGATTCCCCGCCTCTGATTCCCCGCCTCTCTTTCCCTGCCACTATTTTCGTGCCTCTTTCTCTGCCTCTCTTTTCCCACATCTCATTTCCGCCCACTGATTCCCCGCCTCTGATTCCCCGCCTCTGATTCCCCGCCTCTGATTCTCTGCCTCTGATTCCCCGCCTCTGATTCCCCGCCTCTGATTCCCCGCCTCTGATTCCCCGCCTCTGATTCCCCGCCTCTGATTCCCCACCTCTGATTCCCCGACTCCGATTCCGTGCTTCAGAGTCTCTGACTCTTTCCCCGCCTCCCTTTCGCCGCCTCTCTTTTCCCACATCTCTATTCCCCCCTCTGATTCCACGCCTCTGATTCCCCGACTCAGATTCCCCACCTCAGATTCCCTGCCTCAGATTCCCTGCCTCTGATTCCCCCCCTCTGATTCCCTGCCTCTGAATCCCCACCTCTGATTCCCCGCCTCTATTTCCTTGCCTCTTTCCCTGCCTCTCTTTCCCCACATCTCTTTCCCCGCCTTGAATTCCCCACATCTGATACCCCGCCTCTCTTTCCCTGCGTCTATTTCCGCGCCTCTTTCCCTGCCTCTCTTTCCCCACATCTATTTTCCGCCCTCTGATTCCCCGCCTCTGATTCCCCGCCTCTGATTCCCCGCCTCTGATTCCCCGCCTCTGATTCCCCGCCTCTGATTCCCTGCCTCTCTTTCCCTGCCACTATTTTTGTGCCTCATTCTCTGCCTCTCTTTTCCCACATCTCTTTCCCCGCCTCTGATTCCCCGCCTCAGATTCCCCACCTCAGATAATACGACTCTGATTCCCCGCCTCTCATTTCCCACCTCTCTTTCCGTGCCTCTTTCCCCTCCTCTCTTTCCTTGCCTCTTTCCCTGCCTCTCTTTCTCCACATCTCTTTCCCCACCTCTGATTCCCCGCCTCGGATCCCCCACATCTGATACCCCGCCTCTCTTTCCCTGCGTCTATTTCCACGCCTCTTTCTCTGCCTCTCTTTCCCCACATCTCTTTTCCGCCCTCTGATTCCCCGCCTCTGATTTCCCGCCTCTGATTCCCCGCCTCTGATTCCCTGCCTCTCTTTCCCTGCCACTATTTTCGTGCCTCCTTCTCTGCCACTCTTTTCCCACATCTCATTTCCGCCCTCTGATTCCCCGCCTCTGCTTCCCCGCCTCTGATTCCCCGCCTCCATTTCTCCCACTCTGATTCCCTTCCTCTGTTTCCCTGCCTCCGATTCCCTGCTTCAGAGTCCCTGGCTCTTTCCCTGGCTCTTTCCCTGCCCTTCTTTCCCCACATCTCTTTTCCCCCCTCTGATTCACCACCTTTTAATTTCAGCCTCTGATTCCCCGCCTGTGGTTCCCCGCCTCTGATTCCCCGCCTCTCTTTCCCTGCCACTATTTTCGTGCCTCTTTCTCTGCCTCTCTTTTCCCACATCTCATTTCCGCCCACTGATTCCCCGCCTCTGATTCCCCGCCTCTGATTCTCCGCCTCTGATTCCCCGCCTCTGATTCCCCGCCTCTGATTCCCTGCCTCTGATTCCCCGACTCTGATTCCCCGCCTCTGATTCCCCACCTCTGATTCCCCGACTCTGATTCCCTGACACTGATTCCCCGACTCTGATTCCCCGACTCCGATTCCCTGTTTCAGAGTCTCTGACTCTTTCCCCGCCTCCCTTTCGCCGCCTCTCTTTTCCCACATCTCTATTCCCCCCTCTGATTCCACGCCTCTGATTCCCCGCCTCAGATTCCCCGCCTCAGATTCCCCGCCTCAGATTCCCTGCCTCTGGATCTCCGCCTCTGATTCCCTGCCTCTGATTCCCCACCTCTATTTCCTTGCCTCTTTCCCTGCCTCTCTTTCTCCACATCTCTTTCCCCACCTCTGATTCCCCGCCTCGGATCCCCCACATCTGATACTCCGCCTCTCTTTCCCTGCGTCTATTTCCGCGCCTCTTTCCCTGCCTCTCTTTCCCCACATCTCTTTTCCACCCTCTGATTCCCCGCTTCTGATTCCCCGCCTCCGTTTCTCCGACTCTGTTTCCCTGCCTCCGATTCCCTGCTTCAGAGTCCCTGGCTCTTTCCATGCCTCTCTTTCCCCACATTTCTTTTCCCCCTTCTGATTCTCCCCCTTTCAATCTCAGCCTCTGATTTCCCACCTCAGAATCCCCACCTCAAATTCCCCGACTCTGATTCCCCGCCTCTGATTCCCCACCTCTGCTTCCCCGCCTCTGCTTCCCCGCCTCTGCTTCCCCGCCTCTGCTTCCCCGCCTCTGAATCCCCGCCTCTGCTTCCCCGCCTCTGATTGCCCGCCTCTGATTTCCCGCCTCTGATTCCCCGCCTCTGAATCCCCGCCTCTGATTCCCCGCCTCTGATTCCCCGCCTCTGATTCCCTGCCTCTCTTTCCCTGCCACTATTTTCGTGCCTCCTTCTCTGCCTCTCTTTTCCCACATCTCTTTCCCCGCCTCTGATTCCCTGCCTCCGATTCCCCGCCTCAGATAATACGACTCTGATTCCCCGCCTCTGATTCCCCGCCTGTGATTCACCGCCTCTGATTTCCTGCCTCTCTTTCCGTGCCTCTTTCCCGGCCTCTCTTTCCCCACATCTCTTTTCCTGCCTCTGATGCCCCGCCTCGGATTCCACGCCTCTGATTCCCCGCCTCAGATTTTCCACTTCAGATTCCCCACATCTGATACCCCGCCTCTCTTTCCCTGCGTCTATTTCCGCGCCTCTTTCCCTACCTCTCTTTCCCCACATCTCTTTCCCCGCCTCTGATTCCCCGCCTTGGATTCCCCACATCTGATACCCCGCCTCTCTTTCCCTGCGTCTATTTCCGCGCCTCTTTCCCTGCCTCTCTTTTCCCACATCTCTTTTCCCCCTTCTGATTCTCCCCCTTTCAATCTCAGCCTCTGATTTCCCACCTCAGAATCCCCACCTCAAATTCCCCGCCTCTGATTCCCCGACTCTGATTCCCCGCCTCTGCTTCCCCGCCTCTGCTTCCCCGCCTCTGATTTCCCGCCTCTGATTCCCCGCCTCTGATTCCCCGCCTCTGATTCCCCGCCTCTGATTCCCCGCCTCTGATTCCCCGCCTCTGATTCCCCGCCTCTCTTTCCCTGCCACTATTTTCGTGCCTCCTTCTCTGCCTCTCTTTTCCCACATCTCTTTCCCCGCCTCTGATTCCCTGCCTCCGATTCCCCGCCTCAGATAATACGACTCTGATTCCCCGCCTCTGATTCCCCGCCTGTGATTCACCGCCTCTGATTTCCTGCCTCTCTTTCCGTGCCTCTTTCCCGGCCTCTCTTTCCCCACATCTCTTTTCCTGCCTCTGATGCCCCGCCTCGGATTCCACGCCTCTGATTCCCCGCCTCAGATTTTCCACTTCAGATTCCCCACATCTGATACCCCGCCTCTCTTTCCCTGCGTCTATTTCCGCGCCTCTTTCCCTACCTCTCTTTCCCCACATCTCTTTCCACGCCTCTGATTCCCCGCCTCAGATTCCCCACCTCAGATTCCCCGCCTCAGATTCCCTGCCTCTGATTCTCCGCCTCTGATTCCCTGCCTCTGATTCCCCACCTCTATTTCCTTGCGTCTTTCCCTGCCTCTCTTTCCCCACATCTCTTTCCCCGCCTCTGATTCCCCGCCTCGGATTCCCCACATCTGATACCCCGCCTCTCTTTCCCTGCGTCTATTTCCGCGCCTCTTTCCCTGCCTCTCTTTTCCCACATCTCTTTCCCCGCCTCTGATTCCCCGCCTCAGATTCCCCGCCTCTGATACCATGACTCTGATTCCCCGCCTCTGATTCCCCGCCTCTGATTCCACGCATCTGATTCCCCGCCTCTCATTCCCCGCCTCTGATTCCCCGCCTCAGATTCCCCGCCTCTGAAACCACGACTCTGATTCCCCGCCTCTGATTCCCCGCCTCTGATTCCCTGCCTCTGATTCCCTGCCTCTGATTCCCCGACTCTGATTCCCCGCCTCTGATTCCCCACCTCTGATTCCCCGACTCTGATTCCCTGACACTGATTCCCCGACTCTGATTCCCCGACTCTGATTCCCCGACTCAGATTCCCTGTTTCAGAGTCTCTGACTCTTTCCCCGCCTCCCTTTCGCCGCCTCTCTTTTCCCACATCTCTATTCCCCCCTCTGATTCCACGCCTCTGATTCCCCGCCTCAGATTCGCCGCCTCAGATTCGCCGCCTCAGATTCCCTGCCTCTGGATCTCCGCCTCTGATTCCCTGCCTCTGATTCCCCACCTCTATTTCCTTGCCTCTTTCCCTGCCTCTCTTTCCCCACATCTCTTTCCCCGCCTCTGATTCCCCGCCTTGAATTCCCCACATCTGATACTCCGCCTCTCTTTCCCTGCGTCTATTTCCGCGCCTCTCTCCCTGCCTCTCTTTCCCCACATCTCTTTTCCACCCTCTGATTCCCCGCTTCTGATTCCCCGCCTCCGTTTCTCCGACTCTGTTTCCCTGCCTCCGATTCCCTGCTTCAGAGTCCCTGGCTCTTTCCATGCCTCTCTTTCCCCACATTTCTTTTCCCCCTTCTGATTCTCCCCCTTTCAATCTCAGCCTCTAATTTCCCACCTCAGAATCCCCACCTCAAATTCCCCGCCTCTGATTCCCCGCCTCTGCTTCCCCGCCTCTGCTTCCCCGCCTCTGCTTCCCCGCCTCTGCTTCCCCGCCTCTGCTTCCCCGCCTCTGATTCCCCGCCTCTGATTCCCCGCCTCTGATTTCCCGCCTCTGATTCCCCGCCTCTGATTCCCCGCCTCTGATTCCCCGCCTCTGATTCCCCGCCTCTGATTCCCCGCTTCTGATTCCCCGCCTCTGATTCCCCGCCTCTGATTCCCTGCCTCTCTTTCCCTGCCACTATTTTCGTGCCTCCTTCTCTGCCTCTCTTTTCCCACATCTCTTTCCCCGCCTCTGATTCCCTGCCTCCGATTCCCCGCCTCAGATAAGACGACTCTGATTCCCCGCCTCTGATTCCCCACCTGTGATTCACCGCCTCTGATTTCCTGCCTCTCTTTCCGTGCCTCTTTCCCGGCCTCTCTTTCCCCACATCTCTTTTCCTGCCTCTGATGCCCCGCCTCGGATTCCACGCCTCTGATTCCCCGCCTCAGATTTTCCACCTCAGATTCCCCACATCTGATACCCCGCCTCTCTTTCCCTGCGTCTATTTCCGCGCCTCTTTCCCCGCCTCTCTTTTCCCACATCTCATTTCCGCCCACTGATTCCCCGCCTCTGATTCCCCGCCTCTGATTCTCCGCCTCTGATTCCCTGCCTCTGATTCCCCGACTCTGATTCCCCGCCTCTGATTCCCCACCTCTGCTTCCCCGCCTCTGCTTCCCCGCCTCTGCTTCCCCGCCTCTGCTTCCCCGCCTCTGCTTCCCCGCCTCTGATTGCCCGCCTCTGATTTCCCGCCTCTGATTCCCCGCCTCTGAATCCCCGCCTCTGATTCCCCGCCTCTGATTCCCTGCCTCCGATTCCCCGCCTCAGATAATACGACTCTGATTCCCCGCCTCTGATTCCCCGCCTGTGATTCACCGCCTCTGATTTCCTGCCTCTCTTTCCGTGCCTCTTTCCCGGCCTCTCTTTCCCCACATCTCTTTTCCTGCCTCTGATGCCCCGCCTCGGATTCCACGCCTCTGATTCCCCGCCTCAGATTTTCCACTTCAGATTCCCCACATCTGATACCCCGCCTCTCTTTCCCTGCGTCTATTTCCGCGCCTCTTTCCCTGCCTCTCTTTCCCCACATCTCTTTCCCCGCCTCTGATTCCCCGCCTCGGATTCCCCACATCTGATACCCCGCCTCTCTTTCCCTGCGTCTATTTCCGCGCCTCTTTCCCTGCCTCTCTTTTCCCACATCTCTTTCCGCGCCTCTGATTCCCCGCCTCTGATTCCACGCCTCTGATTCCCCGCCTCTCATTCCCCGCCCCTGATTCCCCTCCTCTCTTTCCCTGCCACTATTTTTGTGCCTCCTTCTCTGCCTCTCTTTTCCCACTTCTCTTTCCCCGCCTCTGTTTCCCTGCCTCCGATTCCCCGCATCAGATAATACGACTCTGATTCCCCGCCTCTGATTCCCCGCCTCTGATTCACCGCCTCTGATTTCCTGCCTCTCTTTCCGTGCCTCTTTCCCGGCCTCTCTTTCCCCACATCTCTTTTCCTGCCTCTGATGCCCCGCCTCGGATTCCACGCCTCTGATTCCCCGCCTCAGATTTTCCACTTCAGATTCCCCACATCTGATACCCCGCCTCTCTTTCCCTGCGTCTATTTCCGCGCCTCTTTCCCTGCCTCTCTTTCCCCACATCTCTTTCCCCGCCTCTGATTCCCCGCCTCGGATTCCCCACATCTGATACCCCGCCTCTCTTTCCCTGCGTCTATTTCCGCGCCTCTTTCCCTGCCTCTCTTTTCCCACATCTCTTTCCCCGCCTCTGATTCCCCGCCTCAGATTCCCCGCCTCTGATTCCCCGCCTCTGATTCCACGCATCTGATTCCCCGCCTCTCATTCCCCGCCCCTGATTCCCCGACTCTGATTCCCTGACACTGATTCCCCGACTCTGATTCCCCAACTCTGATTCCCCGACTCAGATTCCCTGTTTCAGAGTCTCTGACTCTTTCCCCGCCTCCCTTTCGCCGCCTCTCTTTTCCCACATCTCTATTCCCCCCTCTGATTCCACGCCTCTGATTCCCCGCCTCAGATTCGCCGCCTCAGATTCCCTGCCTCTGGATCTCCGCCTCTGATTCCCTGCCTCTGATTCCCCACCTCTATTTCCTTGCCTCTTTCCCTGCCTCTCTTTCCCCACATCTCTTTCCCCGCCTCTGATTCCCCGCCTCTGATTCCCCGCCTCTGAAACCACGACTCTGATTCCCCGCCTCTGATTCCTCGCCTCTGATTTCCCGCCTCTCTTTCCGTGCCTCTTTCCCGGCCTCTCTTTCCCCACATCTCTTTTCCTGCCTCTGATTCCACGCCTCGGATTCCACGCCTCTGATTCCCCGCCTCAGATTCTCCACCTCAAATTCCCCGCTTCTGATACCACGACTCTGATTCCCCGCCTCTGATTCCCCGCCTCTCATTTCCCACCTCTCTTTCCGTGCCTCTTTCCCCGCCTCTCTTTCCTTGCCTCTTTCCCTGCCTCTCTTTCTCCACATCTCTTTCCCCACCTCTGATTCCCCGCCTCGGATCCCCCACATCTGATACCCTGCCTCTCTTTCCCTGCGTCTATTTCCACGCCTCTTTCTCTGCCTCTCTTTCCCCACATCTCTTTTCCGCCCTCTGATTCCCCGCCTCTGATTCCCCGCCTCTGATTCCCTGCCTCTGATTCCCCGCCTCTGATTCCCCGCCTCTGATTTCCCGCCTCTCTTTCCGTGCCTCTTTCCCGGCCTCTCTTTCCCCACATCTCTTTTCCTGCCTCTGATTCCCCGCCTCGGGTTCCCCGCATCTGATACCCCTCCTCGCTTTCACTGCGTCTATTTCCACGCCTCTTTCTCTGCCTCTCTTTTCCCACATCTCATTTCCGCCCACTGATTCCCCGCCTCTGATTCCCCGCCTCTGATTCCCTGCCTCTGATTCCCCGCCTCTGATTCCCCGCCTCCATTTCTCCGACTCCGATTCCCTGCTTCAGAGTCTCTGACTCTTTCCCCGCCTCCCTTTCGCCGCCTCTCTTTTCCCACATCTCTATTCCCCCCTCTGATTCCCCGCCTCTGATTCCCCGCCTCTGCTTCCCCGCCTCTGATTCCCCGCCTCTGATTCCCCGCCTCTGATTCCCCGCCTCTGATTCCCCGCCTCTGATTCCCCACCTCTGATTTCCCGCCTCTCTTTCCGTGCCTCTTTCCCGGACTCTCTTTCCCCACATCTCTTTTCCTGCCTCTGATTCCCCGCCTCGGATTCCCCGCATCTGATACCCCTCCTCTCTTTCACTGCGTCTATTTCCACGCCTCTTTCTCTGCCTCTCTTTCCCCACATCTCTTTTCTGCCCTCTGATTCCCCACCTCTGATTCCACGCCTCTGATTCCCCGCCTCTGATTCCCCGCCTCTGATTCCCCGCCTCTGATTGCCCGCCTCTGATTCCCCGCCTCTGATTCCCCGCCTCTGATTCCCCGCCTCTGATACCCCGCCTCTGATACCCCGCCTCTGATTCCCCACCTCTGATTTCCCACCTCTCTTTCCGTGCCTCTTTCCCGGCCTCTCTTTCCCCACATCTCTTTTCCTGCCTCTGATTCCCCGCCTCGGATTCCCCGCATCTGATACCCCTCCTCTCTTTCACTGCGTCTATTTCCACGCCTCTTTCCCTGCCTCTCTTTCCCCACATCTCTTTTCTGCCCTCTGATTCCCCGCCTCTGATTCCCCGCCTCTGATTCCCCGCCTCTGATTCCCCGCCTCTGATTCCCCGCCTCTGATTCCCCTCCTCTGATTCCCCGACTCTGATTCCCCGCCTCTGATTCTCCTCCTCTGATTCTCCTCCTCTGATTCCACGCCTCTGATTCCCCGCCTCTGATTCCCCGCCTCTGATTCCTTGCCTCGGATTGCACACATCTGATACCCCGCCTCTCTTTCTCTGCCTCTCTTTCCCCACATCTCTTTTCCGTCCTCTGATTCCCCGCTTCTGATTCCCCGCTTCTGATTCCCCGCCTCCATTTCTCCGACTCTGATTCCCTTCCTCTGTTTCCCTGCCACCGATTCCCTGCCTCCGATTCCCTGCTTCAGAGTCCCTGGCTCTTTCCCTGGCTCTTTCCCTGCCCTTCTTTCCCCACATCTCTTTTCCCCCCTCTGATTCACCCTCTTTTAATTTCAGCCTCTGATTCCCCGCCTCTGGTTCCCCGCCTGTGATTCCCCGCCTCTGATTCCCTGCCACTATTTTCGTGCCTCATTCTCTGCCTCTCTTTTCCCACATCTCTTTCCCCACCTCTAATTCCCCGACTCTGATTCCCTGACACTGATTCCCCGACTCTGATTCCCCGACTCTGATTCCCCGACTCAGATTCCCTGTTTCAGAGTCTCTGACTCTTTCCCCGCCTCCCTTTCGCCGCCTCTCTTTTCCCACATCTCTATTCCCCCCTCTGATTCCACGCCTCTGATTCCCCGCCTCAGATTCGCCGCCTCAGATTCCCTGCCTCTGGATCTCCGCCTCTGATTCCCTGCCTCTGATTCCCCATCTCTATTTTCTTGCCTCTTTCCCTGCCTCTCTTTCCCCACATCTCTTTCCCCGCCTCTGATTCCCCGCCTTGAATTCCCCACATCTGATACTCCGCCTCTCTTTCCCTGCGTCTATTTCCGCGCCTCTTTCCCTGCCTCTCTTTCCCCACATCTCTTTTCCACCCTCTGATTCCCCGCTTCTGATTCCCCGCCTCCGTTTCTCCGACTCTGTTTCCCTGCCTCCGATTCCCTGCTTCAGAGTCCCTGGCTCTTTCCATGCCTCTCTTTCCCCACATTTCTTTTCCCCCTTCTGATTCTCCCCCTTTCAATCTCAGCCTCTGATTTCCCACCTCAGAATCCCCACCTCAAATTCCCCGCCTCTGATTCCCCGCCTCTGATTCCCCGCCTCTGATTCCCCGCCTCTGATTCCCCGCCTCTGATTCCCCGACTCTGATTCCCCGCCTCTGATTCAACGACTCTGATTCCCCGACTCCGATTCCCCACCTTAGATTCCCTGCCTCTGATTCTCCGCCTCTGATTCCCCGCCTCTGATTCTCCGCCTCTGATTCCCTGCCTCTGATTCTCCGCCTCTGATTCCCTGCCTCCGATTCCCTGCTTCAGAGTCCCTGGCTCTTTCTCTGCCTCTCTTTCCCCACATCTCTTTTCCGTCCTCTGATTCCCCGCTTCTGATTCCCCGCTTCTGATTCCCCGCCTCCATTTCTCCGACTCTGATTCCCTTCCTCTGTTTTCCTGCCTCCGATTCCCTGCCTCCGATTCCCTGCTTCAGAGTCCCTGGCTCTTTCCCTGGCTCTTTCCCTGCCCTTCTTTCCCCACATCTCTTTTCCCCCCTCTGGTTCACCCTCTTTTAATTTCAGCCTCTGATTCCCCGCCTCTGATTCCCTGCCTCTGATTCTCCGCCTCTGATTCCCCGACTCTGATTCCCCGACTCCGATTCCCTGCTTCAGAGTCTCTGACTCTTTCCCCGCCTCCCTTTCGCCGCCTCTCTTTTCCCACATCTCTATTCCCCCCTCTGATTCCACGCCTCTGATTCCCCGACAGACTCCCCACCTCAGATTCCCTGCCTCAGATTCCCTGCCTCTAATTCCCCTCATCTGAATCCCTGCCTCTGAATCCCCGCCTCTGATTCCCCGCCTCTGATTCCCCGCCTCTGATTCCCCGCCTCTGATTCCCCGCCTCTGATTCCCCGCCTCTGATTCCCCGCCTCTCTTTCCCTGCGTCTATTTCCGCGCCTCTTTCCCTGCCTCTCTTTCCCCACATCTCTTTCCCCGCCTCTGATTCCCCGCCTCGGATTCCCCACATCTGATACCCCGCCTCTCTTTCCCTGCGTCTATTTCCGCGCCTCTTTCCCTGCCTCTCTTTTCCCACATCTCTGTCCCCGCCTCTGATTCCCCGCCTCAGATTCCCCGCCTCTGATACCATGACTCTGATTCCCCGCCTCTGATTCCACGCATCTGATTCCCCGCCTCTCATTCCCCGCCCCTGATTCCCCGCCTCTCTTTCCCTGCCACTATTTTTGTGCCTCTTTCCCTGCCTCTCTTTTCCCACATCTCTTTCCCCGCCTCTGATTCCCCGCCTCAGATTCCCCGCCTCTGAAACCACGACTCTGATTCCCCGCCTCTGATTCCCCGCCTCTGATTCCCCGCCTCTGATTCCCTGCCTCTGATTCCCTGCCTCTGATTCCCTGCATCTGATTGCCCGCCTCTGATTCCCCACCTCTGATTCCCCGACTCTGATTCCCTGACACTGATTCCCCGACTCTGATTCCCCGACTCTGATTCCCCGACTCAGATTCGCCGCCTCAGATTCCCTGCCTCTGGATCTCCGCCTCTGATTCCCTGCCTCTGATTCCCCACCTCTATTTCCTTGCCTCTTTCCCTGCCTCTCTTTCCCCACATCTCTTTCCCCGCCTCTGATTCCCCGCCTTGAATTCCCCACATCTGATACTCCGCCTCTCTTTCCCTGCGTCTATTTCCGCGCCTCTTTCCCTGCCTCTCTTTCCCCACATCTCTTTTCCACCCTCTGATTCCCCGCTTCTGATTCCCCGCCTCCGTTTCTCCGACTCTGTTTCCCTGCCTCCGATTCCCTGCTTCAGAGTCCCTGGCTCTTTCCATGCCTCTCTTTCCCCACATTTCTTTTCCCCCTTCTGATTCTCCCCCTTTCAATCTCAGCCTCTGATTTCCCACCTCAGAATCCCCACCTCAAATTCCCCGCCTCTGATTCCCCGCCTCTGCTTCCCCGCCTCTGCTTCCCCGCGTCTGCTTCCCCGCCTCTGCTTCCCCGCCTCTGCTTCCCCGCCTCTGATTCCCCGCCTCTGATTTCCCGCCTCTGATTCCCCGCCTCTGATTCCCCGCCTCTGATTCCCCGCCTCTGATTCCCCGCCTCTGATTCCCCGCCTCTGATTCCCCGCCTCTGATTCCCTGCCTCTCTTTCCCTGCCACTATTTTCGTGCCTCATTCTCTGCCTCTCTTTTCCCACATCTCTTTCCCCGCCTCTGATTCCCTGCCTCCGATTCCCCGCCTCAGATTTTCCACTTCAGATTCCCCACATCTGATACCCCGCCTCTCTTTCCCTGCGTCTATTTCCGCGCCTCTTTCCCTGCCTCTCTTTCCCCACATCTCTTTCCCCGCCTCTGATTCCCCGCCTCGGATTCCCCACATCTGATACCCCGCCTCTCTTTCCCTGCATCTATTTCCGCGCCTCTTTCCCCGCCTCTCTTTTCCCACATCTCTTTCCCCGCCTCTGATTCCCCGCCTCTGATTCCCCGCCTCTGATTCCCCGCCTCTGATTCCCCTCCTCTGATTCCACGCCTCTGATTCCACGCCTCTGATTCCCTGCCTCGGATTGCAAACATCTGATACCCCGCGTCTCTTTCTCTGCCTCTCTTTCCCCACATGTCTTTTCCGTCCTCTGATTCCCCTCTTCTGATTCCCCGCTTCTGATTCCACGCCTCCATTTTTCCGACTCTGATTCCCTTCCTCTGTTTCCCTGCCACCGATTCCCTGCCTCCGATTCCCTGCTTCAGAGTCCCTGGCTCTTTCCCTGGCTCTTTCCCTGCCCTTCTTTCCCCACATCTCTTTTCCCCCCTCTGATTCACCCTCTTTTAATTTCAGCCTCTGATTCCCCGCCTCTGGTTCCCCGCCTCTGATTCTCCGCCTCTGATTCTCTGCCTCTGATTCCCCGCCTCTGATTCCCCGCCTCTGATTCCCCGCCTCTGATTCCCCGCCTCTGATTCCCCGCCTCTGATTCCCCGCCTCTGATTCCCCGCCTCTGATTCCCCGCCTCTGATTCTCCGCCTCTGATTCTTTGCCTCTGATTCCCCGCCTCTGATTCCCCGCCTCTGATTCCCCTCCTCTGATTCCCCGCCTCTGATTCCCCGCCTCTGATTCCCCGCCTCTGATTCCCCGCCTCTGATTCCCCGCCTCTGATTCCCCGCCTCTGATTCCCCGCCTCTGATACCCCGCCTCTCTTTCCCTGCGTCTATTTCCGCGCCTCTTTCCCTGCCACCCTTTCCCCACATCTCTTTTCCGCCCTCTGATTCCCCGCTTCTGATTCCCCGCCTCTGATTCCCCGCCTCTGATTCCCCGCCTCTGATTCCCCGCCTCTGATTCCCCTCCTCTGATTCCCCGCCTCTGATTCCCCGCCTCTGATTCCCCGCCTCTGATTCCCTGCCTCTCTTTCCCTGCCACTATTTTCGTGCCTCATTCTCTGCCTCTCTTTTCCCACATCTCTTTCCCCGCCTCTGATTCCCTGCCTCCGATTCCCCGCCTCAGATTTTCCACTTCAGATTCCCCACATCTGATACCCCGCCTCTCTTTCCCTGCGTCTATTTCCGCGCCTCTTTCCCTGCCTCTCTTTCCCTACATTTCTTTTCCCCCTTCTGATTCTCCCCCTTTGAATCTCAGCCTCTGATTCCCCACCTCAAATTCCCCGCCTCTGATTCCCCGCCTCTGATTCCCCGCCTCTGATTCCCCGCCTCTGCTTCCCCGCCTCTGATTCCCCGCCTCTGATTCCCCGCCTCTTATTCCCCGCCTCTGATTCCCCGCCTCTGATTCCCCGCCTCTGATTCTCCGCCTCTCTTTCCCTGCCACTATTTTCGTGCCTCCTTCTCTGCCTCTCTTTTCCCACATCTCTTTCCCCGCCTCTGATTCCCCACCTCAGATTCCCCACCTCATATAATACGACTCTGATTCTCCGCTTCTGATTCCCCGCCTCCATTTCTCCAACTCTGATTCCCTTCCTCTGTTTCCCTGCCTCTGATTCCCTGCCTCCGATTCCCTGCTTCAGAGTCCCTGGCTCTTTCCCTGGCTCTTTCCCTGCCCTTCTTTCCCCACATCTCTTTTCCCCCCTCTTATTCACCCTCTTTTAATTTCAGCCTCTGATTCCCCGCCTCTGGTTCCCCGCCTCTGATTCCCCACCTCAGATTCCCCGCCTCTGTTTCCCTGCCTCTGATGCCCCGCCTCGGATTCCACGCCTCTGATTCCCCGCCTCAGATTTTCCACTTCAGATTCCCCACATCTGATACCCCGCCTCTCTTTCCCTGCGTCTATTTCCGCGCCTCTTTCCCTGCCTCTCTTTTCCCACATCTCTTTCCCCGCCTCTGATTCCCCGCCTCAGATTCCCCGCCTCTGATACCATGACTCTGATTCCCCGCCTCTGATTCCACGCATCTGATTCCCCGCCTCTCATTCCCCGCCCCTGATTCCCCGCCTCTCTTTCCCTGCCACTATTTTTGTGCCTCTTTCCCTGCCTCTCTTTTCCCACATCTCTTTCCCCGCCTCTGATTCCCCGCCTCAGATTCCCCGCCTCTGAAACCACGACTCTGATTCCCCGCCTCTGATTCCCTGCCTCTGATTCCCTGCCTCTGATTCCCCACCTCTGATTCCCCGACTCTGATTCCCTGACACTGATTCCCCGACTCTGATTCCCCGACTCTGATTCCCCGACTCAGATTCGCCGCCTCAGATTCCCTGCCTCTGGATCTCCGCCTCTGATTCCCTGCCTCTGATTCCCCACCTCTATTTCCTTGCCTCTTTCCCTGCCTCTCTTTCCCCACATCTCTTTCCCCGCCTCTGATTCCCCGCCTTGAATTCCCCACATCTGATACTCCGCCTCTCTTTCCCTGCGTCTATTTCCGCGCCTCTTTCCCTGCCTCTCTTTCCCCACATCTCTTTTCCACCCTCTGATTCCCCGCTTCTGATTCCCCGCCTCCGTTTCTCCGACTCTGTTTCCCTGCCTCCGATTCCCTGCTTCAGAGTCCCTGGCTCTTTCCATGCCTCTCTTTCCCCACATTTCTTTTCCCCCTTCTGATTCTCCCCCTTTCAATCTCAGCCTCTGATTTCCCACCTCAGAATCCCCACCTCAAATTCCCCGCCTCTGATTCCCCGCCTCTGCTTCCCCGCCTCTGCTTCCCCGCGTCTGCTTCCCCGCCTCTGCTTCCCCGCCTCTGCTTCCCCGCCTCTGATTCCCCGCCTCTGATTTCCCGCCTCTGATTCCCCGCCTCTGATTCCCCGCCTCTGATTCCCTGCCTCTCTTTCCCTGCCACTATTTTCGTGCCTCATTCTCTGCCTCTCTTTTCCCACATCTCTTTCCCCGCCTCTGATTCCCTGCCTCCGATTCCCCGCCTCAGATTTTCCACTTCAGATTCCCCACATCTGATACCCCGCCTCTCTTTCCCTGCGTCTATTTCCGCGCCTCTTTCCCTGCCTCTCTTTCCCCACATCTCTTTCCCCGCCTCTGATTCCCCGCCTCGGATTCCCCACATCTGATACCCCGCCTCTCTTTCCCTGCATCTATTTCCGCGCCTCTTTCCCCGCCTCTCTTTTCCCACATCTCTTTCCCCGCCTCTGATTCCCCGCCTCTGATTCCCCGCCTCTGATACCATGACTCTGATTCCCTGCCTCTGATTCCCCGCCTCTGATTCCCCGCCTCTGATTCCCCGCCTCTGATTCCCCGCCTCTGATTCCCCGCCTCTGATTCCCCTCCTCTGATTCCCCGACTCTGATTCCCCGCCTCTGATTCCCCTCCTCTGATTCCCCGACTCTGATTCCCCTCCTCTGATTCCCCGACTCTGATTCCCTGCCTCGGATTGCAAACATCTGATACCCCGCGTCTCTTTCTCTTCCTCTCTTTCCCCACATGTCTTTTCCGTCCTCTGATTCCCCTCTTCTGATTCCCCGCTTCTGATTCCACGCCTCCATTTTTCCGACTCTGATTCCCTTCCTCTGTTTCCCTGCCACCGATTCCCTGCCTCCGATTCCCTGCTTCAGAGTCCCTGGCTCTTTCCCTGGCTCTTTCCCTGCCCTTCTTTCCCCACATCTCTTTTCCCCCCTCTGATTCACCCTCTTTTAATTTCAGCCTCTGATTCCCCGCCTCTGGTTCCCCGCCTCTGCTTCCCCGCCTCTGATTCCCCGCCTCTGATTCCCCGCCTCTTATTCCCCGCCTCTGATTCCCCGCCTCTGATTCCCCGCCTCTGATTCCCCGCCTCTGATTCCCCGCCTCTGATTCCCCGCCTCTGATTCCCCGCCTCTGATTCCCCGCCTCTGATTCTCCGCCTCTGATTCCCCGCCTCTGATTCCCCGCCTCTGATTCCCCTCCTCTGATTCCCCGCCTCTGATTCCCCGCCTCTGATTCCCCGCCTCTGATTCCCCGCCTCTGATTCCCCGCCTCTGATTCCCCGCCTCTGATTCCCCGCCTCTGATTCCCCGCCTCTGATTCCCCGCCTCTGATTCCCCGCCTCTGATTCCCCGCCTCTGATTCCCCGCCTCTGATTCCCCGCCTCTGATTCCCCGCCTCTGATTCCCCGCCTCTGATTCCCCGCCTCTGATTCCCCGACTCTGATTCCCCGACTCTGATTCCCCGACTCTGATTCCCCGACTCTATTTCCTTGCCTCTTTCCCTGCCTCTCTTTCCCCACATCTCTTTCCCCGCCTCTGATTCCCCACCTTGAATTCTCCACATCTGATACCCCGCCTCTCTTTCCCTGCGTCTATTTCCGCGCCTCTTTCCCTGCCACCCTTTCCCCACATCTCTTTTCCGCCCTCTGATTCCCCGCTTCTGATTCCCCGCCTCTGTTTCTCCGACTCTGTTTCCCTGCCTCCGATTCCCTGCTTCAGAGTCACTGGCTCTTTCCATGCCTCTCTTTCCCTACATTTCTTTTCCCCCTTCTGATTCTCCCCCTTTGAATCTCAGCCTCTGATTCCCCACCTCAAATTCCCCGCCTCTGATTCCCCGCCTCTGATTCCCCGCCTCTGATTCCCCGCCTCTGCTTCCCCGCCTCTGATTCCCCGCCTCTGATTCCCCGCCTCTTATTCCCCGCCTCTGATTCCCCGCCTCTGATTCCCCGCCTCTGATTCCCCACCTCATATAATACGACTCTGATTCTCCGCTTCTGATTCCCCGCCTCCATTTCTCCAACTCTGATTCCCTTCCTCTGTTTCCCTGCCTCTGATTCCCTGCCTCCGATTCCCTGCTTCAGAGTCCCTGGCTCTTTCCCTGGCTCTTTCCCTGCCCTTCTTTCCCCACATCTCTTTTCCCCCCTCTTATTCACCCTCTTTTAATTTCAGCCTCTGATTCCCCGCCTCTGGTTCCCCGCCTCTGATTCCCCACCTCAGATTCCCCACCTCTGATTCCCTGCCTCTTATTCCCCGCCTCTGATTCCCCGCCTCTGATTCCCCGACTCCGATTCCCTGCTTCAGAGTCCCTGGCTCTTTCCCTGCCCTTCTTTCCCCACATCTCTTTTCCCCCCTCTTATTCACCCTCTTTTAATTTCAGCCTCTGATTCCCCGCCTCTGGTTCCCCGCCTCTGATTCCCCACCTCTGATTCCCCGCCTCAGATTCCCTGCCTCTCTTTCCCCACATCTCTTTCCCCGCCTCTGATTCCCCACATCTGATACCCCGCCTCTCTTTCCCTGCGTCTATTTCCGCGCCTCTTTCCCTGCCTCTCTTTCCCCACATCTCTTTTCCGCCCTCTGATTCCCCGCTTCTGATTCCCCGCTTCCGTTTCCCTGACTCTGTTTCCCTGCCTCCGATTCCCTGCTTCAGAGTCCCTGGCTCTTTCCATGCCTCTCTTTCCCTACATTTCTTTTCCCCCTTCTGATTCTCCCCCTTTGAATCTCAGCCTCTGATTCCCCGCCTCAGATTCCCCGCCTCTGAAACCACGACTCTGATTCCCCGCCTCTGATCCCTCGCCTCTGATTTCACGCCTCTATTTCCCCGCCTCTGATTCCCCGCCTCTGATTCCCCCCCTCTGAATCACCGCCTCTGATTCCCCGCCTCAGATTCCCCACCTCAGATTCCCCGCATCTGATTCCACGCCTCTGATTCCCCGCCTCTGATTCCACGCCTCTGATTCCCTGCCTCGGATTGCAAACATCTGATAACCCGCCTCTCTTTCTCTGCCTCTCTTTCGCCACATCTCTTTTCCGTCCTCTGATTCCCCGCTTCTGATTCCCCGCTTCTGATTCCCCGCCTCCATTTCTCCGACTCTGATTCCCTTCCTCTGTTTTCCTGCCTCCGATTCCCTGCCTCCGATTCCCTGCTTCAGAGTCCCTGGCTCTTTCCCTGCCCTTCTTTCCCCACATCTCTTTTCCCCCCTCTGATTCACCACCTTTTAATTTCAGCCTCTGATTCCCCGCCTGTGGTTCCCCGCCTCTGATTCCCCGCCTCTCTTTCCCTGCCACTATTTTCGTGCCTCTTTCTCTGCCTCTCTTTTCCCACATCTCATTTCCGCCCACTGATTCCCCGCCTCTGATTCCCCGCCTCTGATTCTCCGCCTCTGATTCCCCGCCTCTGATTCCCCACCTCTGATTCCCCGACTCTGATTCCCTGACACTGATTCCCCGACTCTGATTCCCCGACTCTGATTCCCCGACTCTGATTCCCCGACTCCGATTCCCTGTTTCAGAG
Organism: Narcine bancroftii; assembly: GCF_036971445.1. Classification (NCBI taxonomy): domain Eukaryota; kingdom Metazoa; phylum Chordata; class Chondrichthyes; order Torpediniformes; family Narcinidae; genus Narcine; species Narcine bancroftii. The sequence continues at coordinate 123,714 of NW_027211923.1, forward strand.
TCTCTGACTCTTTCCCCGCCTCCCTTTCGCCGCCTCTCTTTTCCCACATCTCTATTCCCCCCTCTGATTCCACGCCTCTGATTCCCCGCCTCAGATTCCCCGCCTCAGATTCCCCGCCTCAGATTCCCTGCCTCTGGATCTCCGCCTCTGATTCCCTGCCTCTGATTCCCCACCTCTATTTCCTTGCCTCTTTCCCTGCCTCTCTTTCTCCACATCTCTTTCCCCACCTCTGATTCCCCGCCTCGGATCCCCCACATCTGATACTCCGCCTCTCTTTCCCTGCGTCTATTTCCGCGCCTCTTTCCCTGCCTCTCTTTCCCCACATCTCTTTTCCACCCTCTGATTCCCCGCTTCTGATTCCCCGCCTCCGTTTCTCCGACTCTGTTTCCCTGCCTCCGATTCCCTGCTTCAGAGTCCCTGGCACTTTCCATGCCTCTCTTTCCCCACATTTCTTTTCCCCCTTCTGATTCTCCCCCTTTCAATCTCAGCCTCTGATTTCCCACCTCAGAATCCCCACCTCAAATTCCCCGCCTCTGATTCCCTGCCTCCGATTCCCCGCCTCAGATAATACGACTCTGATTCCCCGCCTCTGATTCCCCGCCTGTGATTCACCGCCTCTGATTTCCTGCCTCTCTTTCCGTGCCTCTTTCCCGGCCTCTCTTTCCCCACATCTCTTTTCCTGCCTCTGATGCCCCGCCTCGGATTCCACGCCTCTGATTCCCCGCCTCAGATTTTCCACTTCAGATTCCCCACATCTGATACCCCGCCTCTCTTTCCCTGCGTCTATTTCCGCGCCTCTTTCCCTGCCTCTCTTTTCCCACATCTCTTTTCCTGCCTCTGATTCCCCGCCTCGGATTCCACGCCTCTCATTTCCCACCTCTCTTTCCGTGCCTCTTTCCCCTCCTCTCTTTCCTTGCCTCTTTCCCTGCCTCTCTTTCTCCACATCTCTTTCCCCACCTCTGATTCCCCGCCTCGGATCCCCCACATCTGATACCCTGCCTCTCTTTCCCTGCGTCTATTTCCACGCCTCTTTCTCTGCCTCTCTTTCCCCACATCTCTTTTCCGCCCTCTGATTCCCCGCCTCTGATTCCCCGCCTCTGATTCCCCGCCTCTGATTCCCCGCCTCTGATTCCCCGCCTCTGATTCCCCGCCTCTGATTCCCCGCCTCTGATTCCCCGCCTCCATTTCTCCGACTCCGATTCCCTGCTTCAGAGTCTCTCACTCTTTCCCCGCCTCCCTTTCGCCGCCTCTCTTTTCCCACATCTCTATTCCCCCCTCTGATTCCCCGCCTCTGATTCCCCGCCTCTGCTTCCCCGCCTCTGATTCCCCGCCTCTGATTCCCCGCCTCTGATTCCCCGCCTCTGATTCCCCGCCTCTGATTCCCCGCCTCTGATTCCCCGCCTCTGATTCCCCGCCTCTGATTCCCTGCCTCTCTTTCCCTGCCACTATTTTCGTGCCTCATTCTCTGCCTCTCTTTTCCCACATCTCTTTCCCCGCCTCAGATTCCCCACCTCAGATAATACGACTCTGATTCCCCGCCTCTCATTTCCCACCTCTCTTTCCGTGCCTCTTTCCCCGCCTCTCTTTCCTTGCCTCTTTCCCTGCCTCTCTTTCTCCACATCTCTTTCCCCACCTCTGATTACCCGCCTCGGATCCCCCACATCTGATACCCTGCCTCTCTTTCCCTGCGTCTATTTCCGCGCCTCTTTCCCTGCCTCTCTTTCCCCACATCTCTTTTCCGCCCTCTGATTCCCCGCTTCTGATTCCCCGCCTCCGTTCTCCGACTCTGTTTCCCTGCCTCCGATTCCCTGCTTCAGAGTCCCTGGCTCTTTCCATGCCTCTCTTTCCCTACATATCTTTTCCCCCTTCTGATTCTCTCCCTTTCAATCTCAGCCTCGGATTCCCCACCTCAGATTCCCCACCTCAGATTCCCTGCCTCAGAATCCCCACCTCAGATTCCCCGCCTCTGATTCCCCGCCTCTGCTTCCCCGCCTCTGAATCCCCGCCTCTGATTCCCCGCCTCCATTTCTCCCACTCTGATTCCCTTCCTCTGTTTCCCTGCCTCCGATTCCCTGCTTCAGAGTCCCTGGCTCTTTCCCTGGCTCTTTCCCTGCCCTTCTTTCCCCACATCTCTTTTCCCCCCTCTGATTCACCCCCTTTTAATTTCAGCCTCTGATTCCCCGCCTGTGGTTTCCCGCCTCTGATTCCCCGCCTCTCTTTCCCTGCCACTATTTTCGTGCCTCTTTCTCTGCCTCTCTTTTCCCACATCTCATTTCCGCCCACTGATTCCCCGCCTCTGATTCCCCGCCTCTGATTCTCCGCCTCTGATTCCCCGACTCTGATTCCCCGCCTCTGATTCCCCGACTCTGATTCCCCGACTCTGATTCCCCGACACTGATTCCCCGACTCTGATTCCCCGACTCTGATTCCCCGACTCCGATTCCCTGCTTCAGAGTCCCTGGCTCTTTCCATGCCTCTCTTTCCCCACATTTCTTTTCCCCCTTCTGATTCTCCCCCTTTCAATCTCAGCCTCTGATTTCCCACCTCAGAATCCCCACCTCAAATTCCCCGCCTCTGATTCCCCGCCTCTGCTTCCCCGCCTCTGCTTCCCCGCCTCTGATTGCCCGCCTCTGATTTCCCGCCTCTGATTCCCCGCCTCTGATTCCCCGCCTCTGATTCCCCGCCTGTGATTCCCCGCCTCTGATTCCCTGCCTCTCTTTCCCTGCCACTATTTTCGTGCCTCCTTCTCTGCCTCTCTTTTCCCACATCTCTTTCCCCGCCTCTGATTCCCTGCCTCCGATTCCCCGCCTCAGATAATACGACTCTGATTCCCCGCCTCTGATTCCCCGCCTCTGATTCCCCGCCTCTGATTCACCGCCTCTGATTTCCTGCCTCTCTTTCCGTGCCTCTTTCCCGGCCTCTCTTTCCCCACATCTCTTTTCCTGCCTCTGATGCCCCGCCTCGGATTCCACGCCTCTGATTCCCCGCCTCAGATTTTCCACCTCAGATTCCCCACATCTGATACCCCGCCTCTCTTTCCCTGCGTCTATTTCCGCGCCTCTTTCCCTGCCTCTCTTACCCCACATCTCTTTCCCCGCCTCTGATTCCCCGCCTCGGATTCCCCACATCTGATACCCCGCCTCTCTTTCCCTGCGTCTATTTCCGCGCCTATTTCCCTGCCTCTCTTTTCCCACATCTCTTTCCCCGCCTCTGATTCCCCGCCTCTGATTCCACGCCTCTGATTCCCCGCCTCTCATTCCCCGCCCCTGATTCCCCGCCTCTCTTTCCCTGCCACTATTTTTGTGCCTCCTTCTCTGCCTCTCTTTTCCCACTTCTCTTTCCCCGCCTCTGTTTCCCTGCCTCCGATTCCCCGCCTCAGATAATACGACTCTGATTCCCCGCCTCTGATTCCCCGCCTCTGATTCACCGCCTCTGATTTCCTTCCTCTCTTTCCGTGCCTCTTTCCCGGCCTCTCTTTCCCCACATCTCTTTTCCTGCCTCTGATGCCCCGCCTCGGATTCCACGCCTCTGATTCCCCGCCTCAGATTTTCCACTTCAGATTCCCCACATCTGATACCCCGCCTCTCTTTCCCTGCGTCTATTTCCGCGCCTCTTTCCCTGCCTCTCTTTCCCCACATCTCTTTTCCACCCTCTGATTCCCCGCTTCTGATTCCCCGCCTCCGTTTCTCCAACTCTGTTTCCCTGCCTCCGATTCCCTGCTTCAGAGTCCCTGGCTCTTTCCATGCCTCTCTTTCCCCACATTTCTTTTCCCCCTTCTGATTCTCCCCCTTTCAATCTCAGCCTCTGATTTCCCACCTCAGAATCCCCACCTCAAATTCCCCGCCTCTGATTCCCCGCCTCTGCTTCCCCGCCTCTGCTTCCCCGCCTCTGATTCCCCGCCTCTGATTCCCCGCCTCTGATTCCCCCCCTCTGAATCCCCGCCTCTCTTTCCCTGCGTCTATTTCCGCGCCTCTTTCCCTGCCTCTCTTTCCCCACATCTCTTTTCCTGCCTCTGATTCCCCACCTCGGATTCCACGCGTCTGATTCCCCGCCTCAGATTCTCCACCTCTGATTCCCCGCCTCTCATTTCCCACCTCTATTTCCGTGCCTCTTACCCCGCCTCTCTTTCCTTGCCTCTTTCCCTGCCTCTCTTTCTCCACATCTCTTTCCCCACCTCTGATTCCCCGCCTCGGATCCCCCACATCTGATACCCCGCCTCTCTTTCCCTGCGTCTATTTCCACGCCTCTTTCTCTGCCTCTCTTTCCCCACATCTCTTTTCCGCCCTCTGATTCCCCGCCTCTGATTCCCTGCCTCTGATTCCCTGCCTCTGATTCCCCGCCTCTGATTCCCTGCCTCTCTTTCCCTGCCACTATTTTCGTGCCTCCTTCTCTGCCTCTCTTTTCCCACATCTCATTTCCGCCCTCTGATTCCCCACCTCTGATTCCCCGCCTCTGATTCCCCACCTCTGATTTCCCGCCTCTCTTTCCGTGCCTCTTTCCCGGCCTCTCTTTCCCCACATCTCTTTCCCCACCTCTGATTCCCCGCCTTGAATTCCCCGCATCTGATACCCCGCCTCTCTTTCTCTGCCTCTCTTTCCCCACATCTCTTTTCCGTCCTCTGATTCCCCGCTTCTGATTCCCCGTTTCTGATTCCCCGCCTCCATTTCTCCGACTCTGGTTCCCTTCCTCTGTTTCCCTGCCACCGATTCCCTGCCTCCGATTCCCTGCTTCAGAGTCCCTGGCTCTTTCCCTGGCTCTTTCCCTGCCCTTCTTTCCCCACATCTCTTTTCCCCCCTCTGATTCACACTCTTTTAATTTCAGCCTCTGATTCCCCGCCTCTGATTCCCCGCCTCTGATTCCCCGCCTCTGATTCCCCGCCTCTGATTCCCCGCCTCTGATTCCCCGCCTCTGATTCCCCGCCTCTGATTCTCCGCCTCTGATTCCCTGCCTCTGATTCCCTGCCTCTGATTCCCCGCCTCTGATTCCCCGCCTCCATTTCTCCGACTCCGATTCCCTGCTTCAGAGTCTCTGACTCTTTCCCCGCCTCCCTTTCGCCGCCTCTCTTTTCCCACATCTCTATTCCCCCCTCTGATTCCCCGCCTCTGATTCCCCGCCTCTGATTCCCCACCTCAGATAATACGACTCTGATTCCCCGCCTCTCATTTCCCACCTCTCTTTCCGTGCCTCTTTCCCCGCCTCTCTTTCCTTGCCTCTTTCCCTGCCTCTCTTTCTCCACATCTCTTTCCCCACCTCTGATTCCCCGCCTCGGATCCCCCACATCTGATACCCCGCCTCTCTTTCACTGCGTCTATTTCCACGCCTCTTTCTCTGCCTCTCTTTCCCCACATCTCTTTTCTGCCCTCTGATTCCCCACCTCTGATTCCACGCCTCCGTTCCTCTTCCTCTGATACCCCGCCTCTTATACCCCGCCTCTGATACCCCGCCTCTGATTCCCCGCCTCTGATTCCCCGCCTCTGATTCCCCGCCTCGGATCCCCCACATCTGATACCCCGCCTCTCTTTCACTGCGTCTATTTCCGCGCCTCTTTCCCTGCCTCTCTTTCCCCACATCTCTTTCCCCGCCTCTGATTCCCCGCCTCGGATTCCCCACATCTGATACCCCGCCTCTCTTTCCCTGCGTCTATTTCCGCGCCTCTTTCCCCGCCTCTCTTTTCCCACATCTCTTTCCCCGCCTCTGATTCCCCGCCTCTGATTCCCCGCCTCTGAAACCACGACTCTGATTCCCCGCCTCTGATTCCCCGCCTCTGAAACCACGACTCTGATTCCCCGCCTCTGATTCCTCGCCTCTGATTTCCCGCCTCTCTTTCCGTGCCTCTTTCCCGGCCTCTCTTTCCCCACATCTCTTTTCCACGCCTCTGATTCCCCGCCTCGGATTCCACGCCTCTGATTCCCCGCCTCAGATTCTCCACCTCAAATTCCCCGCTTCTGATACCACGACTCTGATTCCCCGCCTCTGATTCCCCGCCTCTCATTTCCCACCTCTCTTTCCGTGCCTCTTTCCCCGCCTCTCTTTCCTTGCCTCTTTCCCTGCCTCTCTTTCTCCACATCTCTTTCCCCACCTCTGATTCCCCGCCTCGGATCCCCCACATCTGATACCCCGCCTCTCTTTCCCTGCGTCTATTTCCACGCCTCTTTCTCTGCCTCTCTTTCCCCACATCTCTTTTCCGCCCTCTGATTCCCCGCCTCTGATTCCCCGCCTCTGATTCCCCACCTCTGATTTCCCACCTCTCTTTCCGTGCCTCTTTCCCGGCCTCTCTTTCCCCACATCTCTTTTCCTGCCTCTGATTCCCCGCCTCGGATTCCCCGCATCTGATACCCCTCCTCTCTTTCACTGCGTCTATTTCCACGCCTCTTTCTCTGCCTCTCTTTCCCCACATCTCTTTTCTGCCCTCTGATTCCCCACCTCTGATTCCCCGCCTCTGATTCCCCGCCTCTGATTCCCCGACTCTGATTCCCCGCCTCTGATTCTCCTCCTCTGATTCTCCTCCTCTGATTCCCCGCCTCTGATTCCACGACTCTGATTCCCCGACTCCGATTCCCCACCTTAGATTCCCCGCCTCTGATTCCACGCCTCTGATTCCCCGCCTCTGATTCCCCGCCTCTGATTCCTTGCCTCGGATTGCACACATCTGATACCCCGCCTCTCTTTCTCTGCCTCTCTTTCCCCACATCTCTTTTCCGTCCTCTGATTCCCCGCTTCTGATTCCCCGCTTCTGATTCCCCGCCTCCATTTCTCCGACTCTGATTCCCTTCCTCTGTTTCCCTGCCTCTGATTCCCTGCCTCCGATTCCCTGCTTCAGAGTCCTTGGCTCTTTCCCTGCCCTTCTTTCCCCACATCTCTTTTCCTCCCTCTTATTCACCCTCTTTTAATTTCAGCCTCTGATTCCCCGCCTCTGGTTCCCCGCCTCTGATTCCCCACCTCAGATTCCCCACCTCTGATTCCCCGCCTCTGATTCTCCTCCTCTGATTCGCCGCCTCTGATTCCTCAACTCTGATTCCCCTACTCCGATTGCCTGCTTCAGAGTCCCTGGCTCTTTCCCTGCCCTTCTTTCCCCACATCTCTATTCCCCCCTCTGAATCACCGCCTCTGATTCCCCGCCTCAGATTCCCCACCTCAGATTCCCCGCATCTGATTCCACGCCTCTGATTCCCCGCCTCTGATTCCACGCCTCTGATTCCCTGCCTCGGATTGCAAACATCTGATACCCCGCGTCTCTTTCTCTGCCTCTCTTTCCCCACATCTCTTTTCCGTCCTCTGATTCCCCGCTTCTGATTCCCCGCTTCTGATTCCCTGCCTCCATTTCTCCGACTCTGATTCCCTTCCTCTGTTTCCCTGCCTCCGATTCCCTGCTTCAGAGTCCCTGGCTCTTTCCCTGCCCTTCTTTCCCCACATCTCTTTTCCCCCCTCTGATTCACCCCCTTTTAATTTCAGCCTCTGATTCCCCGCCTCTGATTCCCCGCCTCTGATTCCCCGCCTCTGATTCCCCGCCTCTGATTCCCCGCCTCTGATTCCCCGCCTCTCTTTCCCTGCCACTATTTTCGTGCCTCTTTCTCTGCCTCTCCTTTCCCACATCTCATTTCCGCCCACTGATTCCCCGCCTCTGATTCCCCGCCTCTGATTCCCCGCCTCTGATTCTCTGCCTCTAATTCCCCGCCTCTGATTCCCCGACTCTGATTCCCCGACTCTGATTCCCCGACTCTGATTCCCCGACTCCGATTCCCTGCTTCAGAGTCTCTGACTCTTTCCCCGCCTCCCTTTCGCCGCCTCTCTTTTCCCACATCTCTATTCCCCCCTCTGATTCCACGCCTCTGATTCCCTGCCTCTGAATCCCCACCTCTGATTCCCCGCCTCTATTTCCTTGCCTCTTTCCCTGCCTCTCTTTCCCCACATCTCTTTCCCCGCCTTGAATTCCCCACATCTGATACCCCGCCTCTCTTTCCCTGCGTCTATTTCTGCGCCTCTTTCCCTGCCTCTCTTTCCCCACATTTCTTTTCCGCCCTCTGATTCCCCGCTTCTGATTCCCCGCCTCCGTTCTCCGACTCTGTTTACCTGCCTCCGATTACCTGCTTCAGAGTCCCTGGCTCTTTCCATGCCTCTCTTTCCCTACATATCTTTTCCCCCTTCTGATTCTCCCCCTTTGAATCTCAGCCCCGGATTCCCCACCTCAGATTCCCCACCTCAGATTCCCTGCCTCAGAATCCCCACCTCCGATTCCCCGCCTCTGCTTCCCCGCCTCTGATTCCCCGCCTCTGATTCCCCGCCTATATTTCTCCGACTCTGATTCCCTTCCTCTGTTTCCCTGCCTCCGATTCCCTGCTTCAGAGTCCCTGGCTCTTTCCCTGGCTCTTTCCCTGCCTTTCTTTCCCCACATCTCTTTTCCCCCCTTTGATTCACCCCCTTTTAATTTCAGCCTCTGATTCCCCGCCTGTGGTTCCCCGCCTCTGATTCCCCGCCTCTGATTCCCCGCCTCTGATTTCCCGCCTCTGATTCCCCGCCTCTGATTCCCCGCCTCTGATTCCCCCCCTCTGAATCCCCGCCTCTCTTTCCCTGCGTCTATTTCCGCGCCTCTTTCCCTGCCTCTCTTTCCCCACATCTCTTTTCCTGCCTCTGATTCCCCACCTCGGATTCCACGCCTCTGATTCCCCGCCTCAGATTCTCCACCTCTGATTCCCCGCCTCTCATTTCCCACCTCTCTTTCCGTGCCTCTTTCCCCGCCTCTCTTTCCTTGCCTCTTTCCCTGCCTCTCTTTCTCCACATCTCTTTCCCCACCTCTGATTCCCCGCCTCGGATCCCCCACATCTGATACCCCGCCTCTCTTTCCCTGCGTCTATTTCCACGCCTCTTTCTCTGCCTCTCTTTCCCCACATCTCTTTTCCGCCCTCTGATTCCCCGCCTCTGATTCCCTGCCTCTGATTCCCTGCCTCTGATTCCCCGCCTCTGATTCCCTGCCTCTCTTTCCCTGCCACTATTTTCGTGCCTCCTTCTCTGCCTCTCTTTTCCCACATCTCATTTCCGCCCTGTGATTCCCCACCTCTGATTCCACGCCGCCTTTTCTCCGCCTCTGATACACCTCCTCTGAGTCCAAGCCTCTGATTCCCCGCCTCTGATTCCCCGCCTCTGATTCCCCACCTCTGATTTCCCGCCTCTCTTTCCGTGCCTCTTTCCCGGCCTCTCTTTCCCCACATCTCTTTCCCCACCTCTGATTCCCCGCATCTGATACCCCTCCTCTCTTTCACTGCGTCTATTTCCACGCCTCTTTCTCTGCCTCTCTTTCCCCACATCTCTTTTCTGCCCTCTGATTCCCCACCTCTGATTCCACGCCTCCGTTCCTCTGCCTCTGATACCCCGCCTCTGATACCCCGCCTCTGATTCCCCGCCTCTGATTCCCCGCTTCTGATTCCCCGCCTCTGATTCCCCGCTTCTGATTCCCCGCCTCTGATTCCCCGCCTCTGATTCCCCTCCTCTGATTCCCCGACTCTGATTCCCCGCCTCTGATTCCCCGCCTCTGATTCCCCGACTCAGATTCCCCACCTCAGATTCCCCGCCTCAGATTCCTTGCCTCGGATTGCACACATCTGATACCCCGCCTCTCTTTCTCTGCCTCTCTTTCCCCACATCTCTTTTCCGTCCTCTGATTCCCCGCTTCTGATTCCCCGTTTCTGATTCCCCGCCTCCATTTCTCCGACTCTGATTCCCTTCCTCTATTTCCCTGCCACCGATTCCCTGCCTCCGATTCCCTGCTTCAGAGTCCCTGGCTCTTTCCCTGGCTCTTTCCCTGCCCTTCTTTCCCCACATCTCTTTTCCCCCCTCTGATTCACACTCTTTTAATTTCAGCCTCTGATTCCCCGCCTCTGATTCCCCGCCTCTCTTTCCCTGCCACTATTTTCGTGCCTCTTTCTCTGCCTCTCTTTTCCCACATCTCATTTCCGCCCACTGATTCCCCGCCTCTGATTCCCCGCCTCTGATTCCCTGCCTCTGATTCCCCGCCTCTGATTCCCCGCCTCTGATTCTCCGCCTCTGATTCCCTGCCTCTGATTCCCTGCCTCTGATTCCCCGCCTCTGATTCCCCGCCTCCATTTCTCCGACTCCGATTCCCTGCTTCAGAGTCTCTGACTCTTTCCCCGCCTCCCTTTCGCTGCCTCTCTTTTCCCACATCTCTATTCCCCCCTCTGATTCCCCGCCTCTGATTCCCCGCCTCTGCTTCCCCGCCTCTGATTCCCCGCCTCTGATTCCCCGCCTCTGATTCCCCACCTCAGATAATACGACTCTGATTCCCCGCCTCTCATTTCCCACCTCTCTTTCCGTGCCTCTTTCCCCGCCTCTCTTACCTTGCCTCTTTCCCTGCCTCTCTTTCTCCACATCTCTTTCCCCACCTCTGATTCCCCGCCTCGGATCCCCCACATCTGATACCCCGCCTCTCTTTCCTGCGTCTATTTCCACGCCTCTTTCTCTGCCTCTCTTTCCCCACATCTCTTTTCCCCCCTCTGATTCACCCCCTTTTAATTTCAGCCTCTGATTCCCCGCCTCTGATTCCCCGCCTCTGATTCCCCGCCTCTGATTCCCCGCCTCTGATTCCCCGCCTCTGATTCCCCGCCTCTCTTTCCCTGCCACTATTTTCGTGCCTCTTTCTCTGCCTCTCTTTTCCCACATCTCATTTCCGCCCACTGATTCCCCGCCTCTGATTCCCCGCCTCTGATTCTCTGCCTCTGATTCCCCGCCTCTGATTCCCCGCCTCTGATTCCCCGCCTCTGATTCCCCGCCTCTGATTCCCCGCCTCTGATTCCCCGCCTCTGATTCCCCACATCTGATACCCCGCCTCTCTTTCCTGCGTCTATTTCCTTGCCTCTTTCTCTGCCTCTCTTTCCCCACATCTCTTTCCCCGCCTTGAATTCCCCACATCTGATACCCCGCCTCTCTTTCCCTGCGTCTATTTCCGCGCCTCTTTCCCTGCCTCTCTTTCCCCACATCTATTTTCCGCCCTCTGATTCCCCGCTTCTGATTCCCCGCCTCCGTTCTCCGACGCTGTTTACCTGCCTCCGATTACCTGCTTCAGAGTCCCTGGCTCCTTCCATGCCTCTCTTTCCCTACATATCTTTTCCCCCTTCTGATTCTCCCCCTTTGAATCTCAGCCTCGGATTCCCCACCTCAGATTCCCCACCTCAGATTCCCTGCCTCAGAATCCCCACCTCAGATTCCCCGCCTCTGATTCCCCGCCTCTGCTTCCCCGCCTCTGATTCCCCGCTTCTGATTCCCCGCCTATATTTCTCCGACTCTGATTCCCTTCCTCTGTTTCCCTGCCTCCGATTCCCTGCTTCAGAGTCCCTGGCTCTTTCCCTGGCTCTTTCCCTGCCCTTGTTTCCCCACATCTCTTTTCCCCCCTCTGATTCACCCCCTTTTAATTTCAGCCTCTGATTCCCCGCCTGTGGTTCCCCGCCTCTGATTCCCCGCCTCTCTTTCCCTGCCGCTATTTTCGTGCCTCTTTCTCTGCCTCTCTTTTCCCACATCTCATTTCCGCCCTCTGATTCCCCGCCTCTGATTCCCCGCCTCTGATTCTCCGCCTCTGATTCCCCGCCTCTGATTCCCCACTTCTGATTCCCCGACTCTAATTCCCCGACACTGATTCCCCGACTCTGATTCCCCGACTCTGATTCCCCGACTCTGATTCCCCGACTCCGATTCCCTGCTTCAGAGTCTCTGACACTTTCCCCGCCTCCCTTTCGCCGCCTCTCTTTTCCCACATCTCTATTCCCCCCTCTGATTCCACGCCTCTGATTCCCCGCCTCAGATTCCCCACCTCAGATTCCCCGCCTCAGATTCCCTGCCTCTGATTCTCCGCCTCTGATTCCCTGCCTCTGATTCCCCACCTCTATTTCCTTGCGTCTTTCCCTGCCTCTCTTTCCCCACATCTCTTTCCCCGCCTCTGATTCCCCGCCTTGAATTCCCCACATCTGATACTCCGCCTCTCTTTCCCTGCGTCTATTTCCGCGCCTCTTTCCCTGCCTCTCTTTCCCCACATCTCTTTTCCACCCTCTGATTCCCCGCTTCTGATTCCCCGCCTCCGTTTCTCCGACTCTGTTTCCCTGCCTCCGATTCCCTGCTTCAGAGTCCCTGGCTCTTTCCATGCCTCTCTTTCCCCACATTTCTTTTCCCCCTTCTGATTCTCCCCCTTTCAATCTCAGCCTCTGATTTCCCACCTCAGAATCCCCACCTCAAATTCCCCGCCTCTGATTCCCTGCCTCTGATTCCCCGCCTCTGCTTCCCCGCCTCTGCTTCCCCGCCTCTGCTTCCCCGCCTCTGCTTCCCCGCCTCTGCTTCCCCGCCTCTGCTTCCCCGCCTCTGCTTCCCCGCCTCTGCTTCCCCGCCTCTGCTTCCCCGCCTCTGATTCCCCGCCTCTGATTCCCCGCCTCTGATTCCCTGCCTCTCTTTCCCTGCCACTATTTTCGTGCCTCCTTCTCTGCCTCTCTTTTCCCACATCTCATTTCCGCCCTCTGATTCCCCACCTCTGATTCCACGCCGCCTTTTCTCCGCCTCTAATACACCTCCTCTGAGTCCAACCCTCTGATTCCCCGCCTCTGATTCCCCGCCTCTGATTCCCCGCCTCTGATTCCCTACCTCTGATTTCCCGCCTCTCTTTCCGTGCCTCTTTCCCGGACTCTCTTTCCCCACATCTCTTTTCCTGCCTCTGATTCCCCGCCTCGGATTCCCCGCATCTGATACCCCTCCTCTCTTTCACTGCGTCTATTTCCACGCCTCTTTCTCTGCCTCTCTTTCCCCACATCTCTTTTCTGCCCTCTGATTCCCCACCTCTGATTCCACGCCTCCGTTCCTCTGCCTCTGATACCCCGCCTCTGATACCCCGCCTCTGATACCCCGCCTCTGATACCCCGCCTCTGATTCCCCGCTTCTGATACCCCTCCTCTGATACCCCGCCTCTGATTCCCCGCCTCTGATTCCCCGCCTCTGATTCCCCGCCTCTGATTCCCCGACTCTGATTCCCCGCCTCTGATTCCCCGCCTCTGATTCCACGACTCTGATTCCCCGCCTCCGATTCCCCGCCTCTGATTCCCCCCCTCTGAATCCCCGCCTCTCTTTCCCTGCGTCTATTTCCGCGCCTCTTTCCCTGCCTCTCTTTCCCCACATCTCTTTTCCTGCCTCTGATTCCCCACCTCGGATTCCACGCCTCTGATTCCCCGCCTCAGATTCTCCACCTCTGATTCCCCGCCTCTCATTTCCCACCTCTCTTTCCGTGCCTCTTTCCCCGCCTCTCTTTCTCCACATCTCTTTCCCCACCTCTGATTCCCCGCCTCGGATCCCCCACATCTGATACCCCGCCTCTCTTTCCCTGCGTCTATTTCCACGCCTCTTTCTCTGCCTCTCTTTCCCCACATCTCTTTTCCGCCCTCTGATTCCCCGCCTCTGATTCCCTGCCTCTGATTCCCTGCCTCTGATTCCCCGCTTCTGATTCCCTGCCTCTCTTTCCCTGCCACTATTTTCGTGCCTCCTTCTCTGCCTCTCTTTTCCCACATCTCTTTTCCGCCATCTGATTCCCCGCCTCTGATTCCCCGCCTCTGATTCACCGCCTCTGATTCCCTGCCTCTCTTTCCCTGCCACTATTTTCGTGCCTCCTTCTCTGCCTCTCTTTTCCCACATCTCATTTCCGCCCTCTGATTCCCCACCTCTGATTCCACGCCGCCTTTTCTCCGCCTCTGATACACCTCCTCTGAGTCCAAGCCTCTGATTCCCCGCCTCTGATTCCCCGCCTCTGATTCCCCACCTCTGATTTCCCACCTCTCTTTCCGTGCCTCTTTCCCGGCCTCTCTTTCCCCACATCTCTTTCCCCACCTCTGATTCCCCGCCTTGAATTCCCCGCATCTGATACCCCGCCTCTCTTTCCCTGCGTCTATTTCCACGCCTCTTTCTCTGCCTCTCTTTCCCCACATCTCTTTTCTGCCCTCTGATTCCCCACCTCTGATTCCACGCCTCCGTTCCTCTGCCTCTGATACCCCGCCTCTGATACCCCGCCTCTGATTCCCCGCCTCTGATTCCCCGCTTCTGATTCCCCGCCTCTGTTTCCCCTCCTCTGATTCCCCTCCTCTGATTCCCCGCCTCTGATTCTCCTCCTCTGATTCTCCTCCTCTGATTCCCCGCCTCTGATTCCACGCCTCTGATTCCCCGCCTCTGATTCCCCGCCTCTGATTCCTTGCCTCGGATTGCACACATCTGATACCCCGCCTCTCTTTCTCTGCCTCTCTTTCCCCACATCTCTTTTCCGTCCTCTGATTCCCCGCTTCTGATTCCCCGTTTCTGATTCCCCGCCTCCATTTCTCCGACTCTGATTCCCTTCCTCTGTTTCCCTGCCACCGATTCCCTGCCTCCGATTCCCTGCTTCAGAGTCCCTGGCTCTTTCCCTGGCTCTTTCCCTGCCCTTCTTTCCCCACATCTCTTTTCCCCCATCTGATTCACACTCTTTTAATTTCAGCCTCTGATTCCCCGCCTCTGGTTCCCCGCCTCTGATTCCCCGCCTCTGATTCCCCGCCTCTCTTTCCCTGCCACTATTTTCGTGCCTCTTTCTCTGCCTCTCTTTTCCCACATCTCATTTCCGCCCACTGATTCCCCGCCTCTGATTCCCCGCCTCTGATTCCCCGCCTCTGATTCCCCGCCTCTGATTCCCCGCCTCTGATTCTCCGCCTCTGATTCCCCGCCTCTGATTCCCCGCCTCTGATTCCCCGCCTCTGATTCCCTGCCTCTCTTTCCCTGCCACTATTTTCGTGCCTCATTCTCTTCCTCTCTTTTCCCACATCTCTTTCCCCGCCTCTGATTCCCCGCCTCAGATTCCCCACCTCAGATAATACGACTCTGATTCCCCGCCTCTCATTTCCCACCTCTCTTTCCGTGCCTCTTTCCCCGCCTCTCTTACCTTGCCTCTTTCCCTGCCTCTCTTTCTCCACATCTCTTTCCCCACCTCTGATTCCCCGCCTCGGATCCCCCACATCTGATACCCCGCCTCTCTTTCCCTGCGTCTATTTCCACGCCTCTTTCTCTGCCTCTCTTTCCCCACATCTCTTTTCCCCCCTCTGATTCACCCCCTTTTAATTTCAGCCTCTGATTCCCCGCCTCTGATTCCCCGCCTCTGATTCCCCGCCTCTGATTCCCCGCCTCTCTTTCCCTGCCACTATTTTCGTGCCTCTTTCTCTGCCTCTCTTTTCCCACATCTCATTTCCGCCCACTGATTCCCCGCCTCTGATTCCCCGCCTCTGATTCCCCGCCTCTGATTCCCCGCCTCTGATTCCCCGCCTCTGATTCCCCGCCTCTGATTCTCCGCCTCTGATTCCCCGCCTCTGATTCCCCGCCTCTGATTCCCCGACTCTGATTCCCCGACTCCGATTCCCCGCCTCTGATTCTCCTCCTCTGATTCTCCTCCTCTGATTCCCCGCCTCTGATTCCACGACTCTGATTCCCCGACTCCGATTCCCCACCTTAGATTCACCGCCTCTGTTTCCACGCCTCTGATTCCCCGCCTCTGATTCCCCGCCTCTGATTCCTTGCCTCGGATTGCACACATCTGATACCCCGCCTCTCTTTCTCTGCCTCTCTTTCCCCACATCTCTTTTCCGTCCTCTGATTCCCCGCTTCTGATTCCCCGCTTCTGATTCCCCGCCTCCATTTCTCCGACTCTGATTCCCTTCCTCTGTTTTCCTGCCACCGATTCCCTGCCTCCGATTCCCTGCTTCAGAGTCCCTGGCTCTTTCCCTGCCCTTCTTTCCCCACATCTCTTTTCCCCCCTCTGATTCACCCTCTTTTAATTTCAGCCTCTGATTCCCCGCCTCTGGTTCCCCGCCTGTGATTCCCCGCCTGTGATTCCCCGCCTCTCTTTTCCTGCCACTATTTTCGTGCCTCTTTCTCTGCCTCTCTTTTCCCACATCTCTTTTCCGTCCTCTGATTCCCCGCTTCTGATTCCCCGCTTCTGATTCCCCGCCTCCATTTCTCCGACTCTGATTCCCTTCCTCTGTTTCCCTGCCTCTGATTCCCCGACTCCGATTCCCTGCTTCAGAGTCTCTGACTCTTTCCCCGCCTCCCTTTCGCCGCCTCTCTTTTCCCACATCTCTATTCCCCCCTCTGATTCCACGCCTCTGATTCCCCGACAGACTCCCCACCTCAGATTCCCTGCCTCTGATTCCCCTCATCTGATTCCCTTCCTCTGAATCCCCACCTCTGATTCCCCGCCTCTATTTCCTTGCCTCTTTCCCTGCCTCTCTTTCCCCACATCTCTTTCCCCGCCTTGAATTCCCCACATCTGATACCCCGCCTCTCTTTCCCTGCGTCTATTTCCGCGCCTCTTTCCCTGCCTCTCTTTCCCCACATCTCTTTTCCGCCCTCTGATTCCCCGCTTCTGATTCCCCGCCTCCATTCTCCGACTCTGTTTCCCTGCCTCCGAATCCCTGCTTCAGAGTCCCTGGCTCTTTCCATGCCTCTCTTTCCCCACATTTCTTTTCCCCCTTCTGATTCTCCCCCTTTCAATCTCAGCCTCTGATTTCCCACCTCAGAATCCCCACCTCAAATTCCCCGCCTCTGATTCCCCGACTCTGATTCCCCGCCTCTGCTTCCCCGCCTCTGCTTCCCCGCCTCTGCTTCCCCGCCTCTGATTCCCCGCCTCTGATTGCCCGCCTCTGATTTCCCGCCTCTGATTCCCCGCCTCTGATTCCCCGCCTCTGATTCCCCGCCTCTGATTCCCCGCCTCTGATTCCCCGCCTCTCTTTCCCTGCCACTATTTTCGTGCCTCCTTCTCTGCCTCTCTTTTCCCACATCTCTTTCCCCGCCTCTGATTCCCCGCCTCTGATTCCCCGCCTGTGATTCACCGCCTCTGATTTCCTGCCTCTCTTTCCGTGCCTCTTTCCCGGCCTCTCTTTCCCCACATCTCTTTTCCTGCCTCTGATGCCCCGCCTCGGATTCCACGCCTCTGATTCCCCGCCTCAGATTTTCCACTTCAGATTCCCCACATCTGATACCCCGCCTCTCTTTCCCTGCGTCTATTTCCGCGCCTCTTTCCCTACCTCTCTTTCCCCACATCTCTTTCCCCGCCTCTGATTCCCCGCCTCGGATTCCCCACATCTGATACCCCGCCTCTCTTTCCCTGCGTCTATTTCCGCGCCTCTTTCCCTGCCTCTCTTTTCCCACATCTCTTTCCCCGCCTCTGATTCCCCGCCTCAGATTCCCCGCCTCTGATACCATGACTCTGATTCCCCGCCTCTGATTCCCCGCCTCTGATTCCACGCATCTGATTCCCCGCCTCTCATTCCCCGCCCCTGATTCCCCGCCTCTCTTTCCCTGCCACTATTTTTGTGCCTCTTTCCCTGCCTCTCTTTTCCCACATCTCTTTCCCCGCCTCTGATTCCCCGCCTCAGATTCCCCGCCTCTGAAACCACGACTCTGATTCCCCGCCTCTGATTCCCCGCCTCTGATTCCCCGCCTCTGATTCCCTGCCTCTGATTCCCTGCCTCTGATTCCCCGACTCTGATTCCCCGCCTCTGATTCCCCACCTCTGATTCCCCGACTCTGATTCCCTGACACTGATTCCCCGACTCTGATTCCCCGACTCTGATTCCCCGACTCAGATTCCCTGTTTCAGAGTCTCTGACTCTTTCCCCGCCTCCCTCTCGCCGCCTCTCTTTTCCCACATCTCTATTCCCCCCTCTGATTCCACGCCTCTGATTCCCCGCCTCAGATTCGCCGCCTCAGATTCCCTGCCTCTGGATCTCCGCCTCTGATTCCCTGCCTCTGATTCCCCACCTCTATTTCCTTGCCTCTTTCCCTGCCTCTCTTTCCCCACATCTCTTTCCCCGCCTCTGATTCCCCGCCTTGAATTCCCCACATCTGATACTCCGCCTCTCTTTCCCTGCGTCTATTTCCGCGCCTCTTTCCCTGCCTCTCTTTCCCCACATCTCTTTTCCACCCTCTGATTCCCCGCTTCTGATTCCCCGCCTCCGTTTCTCCAACTCTGTTTCCCTGCCTCCGATTCCCTGCTTCAGAGTCCCTGGCTCTTTCCATGCCTCTCTTTCCCCACATTTCTTTTCCCCCTTCTGATTCTCCCCCTTTCAATCTCAGCCTCTGATTTCCCACCTCAGAATCCCCACCTCAAATTCCCCGCCTCTGATTCCCCGCCTCTGCTTCCCCGCCTCTGCTTCCCCGCGTCTGCTTCCCCGCGTCTGCTTCCCCGCCTCTGCTTCCCCGCCTCTGATTCCCCGCCTCTGATTCCCCGCCTCTGATTTCCCGCCTCTGATTCCCCGCCTCTGATTCCCCGCCTCTGATTCCCCGCCTCTGATTCCCCGCCTCTGATTCCCCGCCTCTGATTCCCCGCCTCTGATTCCCCGCCTCTCTTTCCCTGCCACTATTTTCGTGCCTCCTTCTCTGCCTCTCTTTTCCCACATCTCTTTCCCCGCCTCTGATTCCCCGCCTCTGATTCCCCGCCTGTGATTCACCGCCTCTGATTTCCTGCCTCTCTTTCCGTGCCTCTTTCCCGGCCTCTCTTTCCCCACATCTCTTTTCCTGCCTCTGATGCCCCGCCTCGGATTCCACGCCTCTGATTCCCCGCCTCAGATTTTCCACCTCAGATTCCCCACATCTGATACCCCGCCTCTCTTTCCCTGCGTCTATTTCCGCGCCTCTTTCCCTGCCTCTCTTTCCCCACATCTCTTTCCCCGCCTCTGATTCCCCGCCTCGGATTCCCCACATCTGATACCCCGCCTCTCTTTCCCTGCGTCTATTTCCGCGCCTCTTTCCCCGCCTCTCTTTTCCCACATCTCTTTCCCCGCCTCTGATTCCCCGCCTCTGATTCCCCGCCTCTGAAACCACGACTCTGATTCCCCGCCTCTGATTCCTCGCCTCTGATTTCCCGCCTCTCTTTCCGTGCCTCTTTCCCGGCCTCTCTTTCCCCACATCTCTTTTCCTGCCTCTGATTCCACGCCTCGGATTCCACGCCTCTGATTCCCCGCCTCAGATTCTCCACCTCAAATTCCCCGCTTCTGATACCACGACTCTGATTCCCCGCCTCTGATTCCCCGCCTCTCATTTCCCACCTCTCTTTCCGTGCCTCTTTCCCCGTCTCTCTTTCCTTGCCTCTTTCCCTGCCTCTCTTTCTCCACATCTCTTTCCCCACCTCTGATTCCCCGCCTCGGATCCCCCACATCTGATACCCTGCCTCTCTTTCCCTGCGTCTATTTCCACGCCTCTGATTCCCCGCCTCAGATTCCCCGCCTCTGAAACCACGACTCTGATTCCCCGCCTCTGATTCCCCGCCTCTGATTCCCCGCCTCTGATTCCCCGCCTCTGAAAGCACGACTCTGATTCCCCGCCTCAGATTTTCCACTTCAGATTCCCCACATCTGATACACCGCCTCTCTTTCCCTGCGTCTATTTCCGCGCCTCTTTCCCTGCCTCTCTTTCCCCACATCTCTTTCCCCGCCTCTGATTCCCCGCCTCAGATTCCCCGCCTCTGAAACCACGACTCTGATTCCCCGCCTCTGATTCCCCGCCTCTGATTCCCCGCCTCTGATTCCCCGCCTCTGAAAGCACGACTCTGATTCCCCGCCTCAGATTTTCCACTTCAGATTCCCCACATCTGATACACCGCCTCTCTTTCCCTGCGTCTATTTCCGCGCCTCTTTCCCTGCCTCTCTTTCCCCACATCTCTTTCCCCGCCTCTGATTCCCCGCCTCGGATTCCCCGCCTCTGATTCCCTGCCTCTGATTCCCTGCCTCTGATTCCCCGACTCTGATTCCCCGACTCTGATTCCCTGACACTGATTCCCCGACTCTGATTCCCCGACTCAGATTCCCTGTTTCAGAGTCTCTGGCTCTTTCCCCGCCTCCCTTTCGCCGCCTCTCTTTTCCCACATCTCTATTCCCCCCTCTGATTCCACGCCTCTGATTCCCCGCCTCAGATTCGCCGCCTCAGATTCCCTGCCTCTGGATCTCCGCCTCTGATTCCCTGCCTCTGATTCCCCACCTCTATTTCCTTGCCTCTTTCCCTGCCTCTCTTTCCCCACATCTCTTTTCCGTCCTCTGATTCCCCGCTTCTGATTCCCCGCTTCTGATTCCCCGCTTCTGATTCCCCGCCGCCTTTTCTCCGCCTCTGATACACCTCCTCTGAGTCCAAGCCTCTGATTCCCCGCCTCTGATTCCCCGCCTCTGATTCCCCACCTCTGATTTCCCACCTCTCTTTCCGTGCCTCTTTCCCGGCCTCTCTTTCCCCACATCTCTTTTCCTGCCTCCGATTCCCCGCCTCGGATTCCCCGCATCTGATACCCCTCCTCTCTTTCACTGCGTCTATTTCCACGCCTCTTTCTCTGCCTCTCTTTCCCCACATCTCTTTTCTGCCCTCTGATTCCCCACCTCTGATTCCCCGCCTCTGATTCCCCGCCTCTGATTCCCCGCCTCTGATTCCCCGCCTCTGATTCCCCTCCTCTGATTCCCCGACTCTGATTCCCCGCCTCTGATTCTCCTCCTCTGATTCTCCTCCTCTGATTCCCCGCCTCTGATTCCCCGCCTCAGATTCCCCGCCTCTGAAACCACGACTCTGATTCCCCGCCTCTGATTCCCCGCCTCTGATTCCCCGCCTCTGATTCCCTGCCTCTGATTCCCCACCTCTGATTCCCCGACTCTGATTCCCTGACACTGATTCCCCGACTCTGATTCCCCGACTCAGATTCCCTGTTTCAGAGTCTCTGACTCTTTCCCCGCCTCCCTTTCGCCGCCTCTCTTTTCCCACATCTCTATTCCCCCCTCTGATTCCACGCCTCAGATTCGCCGCCTCAGATTCCCTGCCTCTGGATCTCCGCCTCTGATTCCCTGCCTCTGATTCCCCTCCTCTATTTCCTTGCCTCTTTCCCTGCCTCTCTTTCCCCACATCTCTTTCCCCGCCTCTGATTCCCCGCCTTGAATTCCCCACATCTGATACTCCGCCTCTCTTTCCCTGCGTCTATTTCCGCGCCTCTTTCCCTGCCTCTCTTTCCCCACATCTCTTTTCCACCCTCTGATTCCCCGCTTCTGATTCCCCGCCTCCGTTTCTCCGACTCTGTTTCCCTGCCTCCGATTCCCTGCTTCAGAGTCCCTGGCTCTTTCCATGCCTCTCTTTCCCCACATTTCTTTTCCCCCTTCTGATTCTCCCCCTTTCAATCTCAGCCTCTGATTTCCCACCTCAGAATCCCCACCTCAAATTCCCCGCCTCTGATTCCCCGCCTCTGCTTCCCCGCCTCTGCTTCCCCGCCTCTGCTTCCCCGCCTCTGCTTCCCCGCCTCTGCTTCCCCGCCTCTGATTCCCCGCCTCTGATTCCCCGCCTCTGATTTCCCGCCTCTGATTCCCCGCCTCTGATTCCCCGCCTCTGATTCCCCGCCTCTGATTCCCCGCCTCTGATTCCCTGCCTCTCTTTCCCTCCCACTATTTTCGTGCCTCCTTCTCTGCCTCTCTTTTCCCACATCTCTTTCCCCGCCTCTGATTCCCTGCCTCCGATTCCCCGCCTCAGATAATACGACTCTGATTCCCCGCCTCTGATTCCCCACCTGTGATTCACCGCCTCTGATTTCCTGCCTCTCTTTCCGTGCCTCTTTCCCGGCCTCTCTTCCCCCACATCTCTTTTCCTGCCTCTGATGCCCCGCCTCGGATTCCACGCCTCTGATTCCCCGCCTCAGATTTTCCACCTCAGATTCCCCACATCTGATACCCCGCCTCTCTTTCCCTGCGTCTATTTCCGCGCCTCTTGCCCTGCCTCTCTTTCCCCACATCTCTTTCCCCGCCTCTGATTCCCCGCCTCGGATTCCCCATATCTGATACCCCGCCTCTCTTTCCCTGCGTCTATTTCCGCGCCTCTTTCCCCGCCTCTCTTTTCCCACATCTCTTTCCCCGCCTCTGATTCCCCGCCTCTGATTCCCCGCCTCTGATACCATGACTCTGATTCCCCGCCTCTGATTCCCCGCCTCTGAAACCACGACTCTGATTCCCCGCCTCTGATTCCTCGCCTCTGATTTCCCGCCTCTCTTTCCGTGCCTCTTTCCCGGCCTCTCTTTCCCCACATCTCTTTTCCTGCCTCTGATTCCACGCCTCGGATTCCACGCCTCTGATTCCCCGCCTCAGATTCTCCACCTCAAATTCCCTGCTTCTGATACCACGACTCTGATTCCCCGCCTCTGATTCCCCGCCTCTCATTTCCCACCTCTCTTTCCGTGCCTCTTTCCCCGCCTCTCTTTCCTTGCCTCTTTCCCTGCCTCTATTTCTCCACATCTCTTTTCCCACCTCTGATTCCCCGCCTCGGATCCCCCACATCTGATACCCTGCCTCTCTTTCCCTGCGTCTATTTCCACGCCTCTTTCTCTGCCTCTCTTTCCCCACATCTCTTTTCCGCCCTCTGATTCCCGGCCTCTGATTCCCCGCCTCTGATTCCCTGCCTCTGATTCCCCGCCTCTGATTTCCCGCCTCTCTTTCCGTGCCTCTTTCCCGGCCTCTCTTTCCCCACATCTCTTTTCCTGCCTCTGATTCCCCGCCTCGGATTCCCCGCATCTGATACCCCTCCTCGCTTTCACTGCGTCTATTTCCACGCCTCTTTCTCTGCCTATCTTTTCCCACATCTAATTTCCGCCCACTGATTCCCCGCCTCTGATTCCCCGCCTCTGATTCCCCGCCTCTGATTCCCCGCCTCTGATTCTCCGCCTCTGATTCCCTGCCTCAGATTCCCCGCCTCTGATTCCCCGCCTCTGATTCCCCGCCTCCATTTCTCCGACTCCGATTCCCTGCTTCAGAGTCTCTGACTCTTTCCCCGCCTCCCTTTCGCCGCCTCTCTTTTCCCACATCTCTATTCCCCCCTCTGATTCCCCGCCTCTGATTCCCCGCCTCTGCTTCCCCGCCTCTGATTCCCCGCCTCTGATTCCCCGCCTCTGATTCCCCGCCTCAGATTCCCCACCTCAGATAATACGACTCTGATTCCCCGCCTCTGCTTCCCCGCCTCTGATTCCCCGCCTCTGATTCCCCGCCTCTGATTCCCCGCCTCTGATTCCCCGCCTCTGATTCCCCGCCTCTGATTCCCCGCCTCTGATTCCCCTCCTCTGATTCCCCGACTCTGATTCCCCGCCTCTGATTCTCCTCCTCTGATTCTCCTCCTCTGATTCCCCGCCTCTGATTCCACGACTCTGATTCCCCGACTCCGATTCCCCACCTCAGATTCCCCGCCTCTGATTCCACGCCTCTGATTCCCCGCCTCTGATTCCTTGCCTCGGATTGCACACATCTGATACCCCGCCTCTCTTTCTCTGCCTCTCTTTCCCCACATCTCTTTTCCGTCCTCTGATTCCCCGCTTCTGATTCCCCGCTTCTGATTCCCCGCCTCCATTTCTCCGACTCTGATTCCCTTCCTCTGTTTCCCTGCCACCGATTCCCTGCCTCCGATTCCCTGCTTCAGAGTCCCTGGCTCTTTCCCTGGCTCTTTCCCTGCCCTTCTTTCCCCACATCTCTTTTCCCCCCTCTGATTCACCCTCTTTTAATTTCAGCCTCTGATTCCCCGCCTCTGGTTCCCCGCCTGTGATTCCCCGCCTCTGATTCCCTGCCACTATTTTCGTGCCTCATTCTCTGCCTCTCTTTTCCCACATCTCTTTCCCCACCTCTAATTCCCCGACTCTGATTCCCTGACACTGATTCCCCGACTCTGATTCCCCGACTCTGATTCCCCGACTCAGATTCCCTGTTTCAGAGTCTCTGACTCTTTCCCCGCCTCCATTTCGCCGCCTCTCTTTTCCCACATCTCTATTCCCCCCTCTGATTCCACGCCTCTGATTCCCCGCCTCAGATTCGCCGCCTCAGATTCCCTGCCTCTGGATCTCCGCCTCTGATTCCCTGCCTCTGATTCCCCACCTCTATTTCCTTGCCTCTTTCCCTGCCTCTCTTTCCCCACATCTCTTTCCCCGCCTCTGATTCCCCGCCTTGAATTCCCCACATCTGATACTCCGCCTCTCTTTCCCTGCGTCTATTTCCGCGCCTCTTTCCCTGCCTCTCTTTCCCCACATCTCTTTTCCACCCTCTGATTCCCCGCTTCTGATTCCCCGCCTCCGTTTCTCCGACTCTGTTTCCCTGCCTCCGATTCCCTGCTTCAGAGTCCCTGGCTCTTTCCATGCCTCTCTTTCCCCACATTTCTTTTCCCCCTTCTGATTCTCCCCCTTTCAATCTCAGCCTCTAATTTCCCACCTCAGAATCCCCACCTCAAATTCCCCGCCTCTGATTCCCCGCCTCTGCTTCCCCGCCTCTGCTTCCCCGCCTCTGCTTCCCCGCCTCTGCTTCCCCGCCTCTGCTTCCCCGCCTCTGATTCCCCGCCTCTGATTCCCCGCCTCTGATTCCCCGCCTCTGATTCCCCGCCTCTGATTCCCTGCCTCTCTTTCCCTGCCACTATTTTCGTGCCTCCTTCTCTGCCTCTCTTTTCCCACATCTCTTTCCCCGCCTCTGATTCCCTGCCTCCGATTCCCCGCCTCAGATAAGACGACTCTGATTCCCCGCCTCGGATTCCACGCCTCTGATTCCCCGCCTCAGATTTTCCACTTCAGATTCCCCACATCTGATACCCCGCCTCTCTTTCCCTGCGTCTATTTCCGCGCCTCTTTCCCTGCCTCTCTTTCCCCACATCTCTTTCCCCGCCTCTGATTCCCCGCCTCGGATAACCCACATCTGATACCCCGCCTCTCTTTCCCTGCGTCTATTTCCGCGCCTCTTTCCCCGCCTCTCTTTTCCCACATCTCTTTCCCCGCCTCTGATTCCCCGCCTCTGATTCCCCGCCTCTGATACCATGACTCTGATTCCCCGCCTCTGATTCCCCGCCTCTGATTCCTCGCCTCTCATTTCCCGCCTCTCTTTCCGTGCCTCTTTCCCGGCCTCTCTTTCCCCACATCTCTTTTCCTGCCTCTGATTCCCCGCCTCGGATTCCACGCCTCTGATTCCCCGCCTCAGATTCTCCACCTCAAATTCCCCGCTTCTGATACCACGACTCTGATTCCCCGCCTCTGATTCCCCGCCTCTCATTTCCCACCTCTCTTTCCGTGCCTCTTTCCCCGCCTCTCTTTCCTTGCCTCTTTCCCTGCCTCTCTTTCTCCACATCTCTTTCCCCACCTCTGATTCCCCGCCTCGGATCCCCCACATCTGATACCCTGCCTCTCTTTCCCTGCGTCTATTTCCACGCCCCTTTCTCTGCCTCTCTTTCCCCACATCTCTTTTCCGCCCTCTGATTCCCCGCCTCTGATTCCCCACCTCTGATTACCCGCCTCTCTTTCCGTGCCTCTTTCCCGGCCTCTCTTTCCCCACATCTCTTTTCCTGCCTCTGATTCCCCGCCTCGGATTCCCCGCATCTGTTACCCCTCCTCGATTTCACTGCGTCTATTTCCACGCCTCTTTCTCTGCCTCTCTTTTCCCACATCTCTTTCCCCGCCTCTGATTCCCCGCCTCTGATTCCCCGCCTCTGATTCTCCGCCTCTGATTCCCCGCCTCTGATTCCCCGCCTCTGATTCCCCGCCTCTGATTCCCCGCCTCTGCTTCCCCGCCTCTGCTTCCCCGCCTCTGCTTCCCCGCCTCTGATTCCCCGCCTCTGATTCCCCGCCTCTGATTCCCCGCCTCTGATTCCCCGCCTCTGATTCCCCGCCTCTGATTCCCCGCCTCAGATTCCCCACCTCAGATAATACGACTCTGATTCCCCGCCTCTCATTTCCCACCTCTCTTTCCGTACCTCTTTCCCCGCCTCTCTTTCCTTGCCTCTTTCCCTGCCTCTCTTTCTCCACATCTCTTTCCCCACCTCTGATTCCCCGCCTCGGATCCCCCACATCTGATACCCCGCCTCTCTTTCACTGCGTCTATTTCCACGCCTCTTTCTCTGCCTCTCTTTCCCCACATCTCTTTTCTGCCCTCTGATTCCCCACCTCTGATTCCACGCCTCCGTTCCTCTTCCTCTGATACCCCGCCTCTTATACCCCGCCTCTGATACCCCGCCTCTGATTCCCCGCCTCTGATTCCCCGCCTCTGATTCCCCGCCTCTGATTCCCCGCCTCTGATTCCCCTCCTCTGATTCCCCGACTCTGATTCCCCGCCTCTGATTCAACGACTCTGATTCCCCGACTCCGATTCCCCACCTTAGATTCCACGCCTCTGATTCCACGCCTCTGATTCCTTGCCTCGGATTGCACACATCTGATACCCCGCCTCTCTTTCTCTGCCTCTCTTTCGCCACATCTCTTTTCCGTCCTCTGATTCCCCGCTTCTGATTCCCCGCTTCTGATTCCCCGCCTCCATTTCTCCGACTCTGATTCCCTTCCTCTGTTTTCCTGCCTCCGATTCCCTGCCTCCGATTCCCTGCTTCAGAGTCCCTGGCTCTTTCCCTGGCTCTTTCCCTGCCCTTCTTTCCCCACATCTCTTTTCCCCCCTCTGGTTCACCCTCTTTTAATTTCAGCCTCTGATTCCCCGCCTCTGGTTTCCCGCCTCTGATTCTCCGCCTTTGATTCCCTGCCTCTGATTCCCCGCCTCTGATTCCCCAACTCTGATTCCCCGACTCCGATTCCCTGCTTCAGAGTCTCTGACTCTTTCCCCGCCTCCCTTTCGCCGCCTCTCTTTTCCCACATCTCTATTCCCCCCTCTGATTCCACGCCTCTGATTCCCCGACAGACTCTCCACCTCAGATTCCCTGCCTCAGATTCCCTGCCTCTGATTCCCCCCCTCTGATTCCCTGCCTCTGAATCCCCACCTCTGATTCCCCGCCTCTATTTCCTTGCCTCTTTCCCTGCCTCTCTTTCCCCACATCTCTTTCCCCGCCTTGAATTCCCCACATCTGATACCCCGCCTCTCTTTCCCTGCGTCTATTTCCGCGCCTCTTTCCCTGCCTATCTTTCCCCACATCTCTTTCCCCGCCTCTGATTCCCCGCCTCGGATTCCCCACATCTGATACCCCGCCTCTCTTTCCCTGCGTCTATTTCCGCGCCTCTTTCCCTGCCTCTCTTTCCCCACATCTCTTTCCCCGCCTCTGATTCCCCGCCTCGAACTCCCCACATCTGATACCCCGCCTCTCTTTCCCTGCGTCTATTTCCGCGCCTCTTTCCCTGCCTCTCTTTCCCCACATCTCTTTTCCGCCCTCTGATTCCCCGCTTCTGATTCCCCGCCTCCGTTCTCCGACTCTGTTTCCCTGCCTCCGATTCCCTGCTTCAGAGTCCCTGGCTCTTTCCATGCCTCTCTTTCCCTACATATCTTTTCCCCCTTCTGATTCTCTCCTTTTGAATCTCATCCTCGGATTCCCCACCTCAGATTCCCCACCTCAGATTCCCTGCCTCAGAATCCCCACCTCAGATTCCCCGCCTCTGATTCCCCGCCTCTGATTCCCCGCCTCTGCTTCCCCGCCTCTGATTCCCCGCCTCTGATTCCCCGCCTCCGTTCTCCGACTCTGATTCCCTGCCTCCGATTCCCTGCTTCAGAGTCCCTGGCTCTTTCCCTGGCTCTTTCCCTGCCCTTCTTTCCCCACATCTCTTTTCCCCCCTCTGATTCACCCCCTTTTAATTTCAGCCTCTGATTCCCCGCCTGTGGTTCCCCGCCTCTGATTCCCCGCCTCTCTTTCCCTGCCACTATTTTCGTGCCTCTTTCTCTGCCTCTCTTTTCCCACATCTCATTTCCGCCCACTGATTCCCCGCCTCTGATTCCCCGCCTCTGATTCCCCGCCTCTGATTCCCCACCTCTGATTCCCCGACTCTGATTCCCTGACACTGATTCCCCGACTCTGATTCCCCGACTCTGATTCCCCGACTCCGATTCCCTGTTTCAGAGTCTCTGACTCTTTCCCCGCCTCCCTTTCGCCGCCTCTCTTTTCCCACATCTCTATTCCCCCCTCTGATTCCACGCCTCTGATTCCCCGCCTCAGATTCGCCGCCTCAGATTCCCTGCCTCTGGATCTCCGCCTCTGATTCCCTGCCTCTGATTCCCCACCTCTATTTCCTTGCCTCTTTCCCTGCCTCTCTTTCCCCACATCTCTTTCCCCGCCTCTGATTCCCCGCCTTGAATTCCCCACATCTGATACTCCGCCTCTCTTTCCCTGCGTCTATTTCCGTGCCTCTTTCCCCGCCTCTCTTTCCTTGCCTCTTTCCCTGCCTCTCTTTCTCCACATCTCTTTCCCCACCTCTGATTCCCCGCCTCGGATCCCCCACATCTGATACCCTGCCTCTCTTTCCCTGCGTCTATTTCCACGCCTCTTTCCCTGCCTCTCTTTCCCCACATCTCTTTCCCCACATCTCTTTCCCCGCCTCTGATTCCCCGCCTTGAATTCCCCACATCTGATACTCCGCCTCTCTTTCCCTGCGTCTATTTCCGCGCCTCTTTCCCTGCCTCTCTTTCCCCACATCTCTTTTCCACCCTCTGATTCCCCGCTTCTGATTCCCCGCCTCCGTTTCTCCGACTCTGTTTCCCTGCCTCCGATTCCCTGCTTCAGAGTCCCTGGCTCTTTCCATGCCTCTCTTTCCCCACATTTCTTTTCCCCCTTCTGATTCTCCCCCTTTCAATCTCAGCCTCTGATTTCCCACCTCAGAATCCCCACCTCAAATTCCCCGCCTCTGATTCCCCGACTCTGATTCCCCGCCTCTGCTTCCCCGCCTCTGCTTCCCCGCCTCTGCTTCCCCGCCTCTGATTCCCCGCCTCTGATTCCCCGCCTCTGATTCCCCGCCTCTGATTCCCCGCCTCTGATTCCCCGCCTCTGATTCCCCGCCTCTGATTCCCCGCCTCTGATTCCCCGCCTCTGATTCCCCGCCTCTGATTCCCCGCCTCTGATTCCCCGCCTCTGATTCCCCGCCTCTGATTCCCCGCCTCTGATTCCCCGCCTCTCTTTCCCTGCCACTATTTTCGTGCCTCCTTCTCTGCCTCTCTTTTCCCACATCTCTTTCCCCGCCTCTGATTCCCTGCCTCCGATTCCCCGCCTGTGATTCACCGCCTCTGATTCCCCGCCTCTGATTCCCCGCCTCTGATTCCCCGCCTCTGATTCCCCGCCTCTGATTCCCCGCCTCTGATTCCCCGCCTCTGATTCCCCGCCTCTCTTTCCCTGCCACTATTTTCGTGCCTCCTTCTCTGCCTCTCTTTTCCCACATCTCTTTCCCCGCCTCTGATTCCCTGCCTCCGATTCCCCGCCTGTGATTCACCGCCTCTGATTTCCCACCTCTCTTTCCGTGCCTCTTTCCCGGCCTCTCTTTCCCCACATCTCTTTTCCTGCCTCTGATGCCCCGCCTCGGATTCCACGCCTCTGATTCCCCGCCTCAGATTTTCCCCTTCAGATTCCCCACATCTGATACCCCGCCTCTCTTTCCCTGCGTCTATTTCCGCGCCTCTTTCCCTGCCTCTCTTTCTCCACATCTCTTTCCCCGCCTCTGATTCCCCGCCTCGGATTCCCCACATCTGATACCCCGCCTCTCTTTCCCTGCGTCTATTTCCGCGCCTCTTTCCCTGCCTCTCTTTTCCCACATCTCTTTCCCCGCCTCTGATTCCCCGCCTCAGATTCCCCACCTCAGATTCCACGCATCTGATTCCCCGCCTCTCATTCCCCGCCCCTGATTCCCCGCCTCTCTTTCCCTGCCACTATTTTTGTGCCTCTTTCCCTGCCTCTCTTTTCCCACATCTCTTTCCCCGCCTCTGATTCCCCGCCTCAGATTCCCCGCCTCTGAAACCACGACTCTGATTCCCCGCCTCAGATTTTCCACTTCAGATTCCCCACATCTGATACCCCGCCTCTCTTTCCCTGCGTCTATTTCCCCACATCTCTTTCCCCGCCTCTGATTCCCTGCCTCTGATTCCCTGCCTCTGATTCCCCGACTCTGATTCCCCGCCTCTGATTCCCCACCTCTGATTCCCCGCCTCTGATTCCCCGCCTCAGATTCGCCGCCTCAGATTCCCTGCCTCTGGATCTCAGCCTCTGATTCCCTGCCTCTGATTCCCCGCCTCTGATTTCCCGCCTCTGTTTCCCCGCCTCTGATTCCCCGCCTCTGATTCCCCGCCTCTGATTCCCCGCCTCTGATTCCCCGCCTCTGATTCCCCGCCTCTGATTCCCTGCCTCTCTTTCCCTGCCACTATTTTCGTGCCTCCTTCTCTGCCTCTCTTTTCCCACATCTCTTTCCCCGCCTCTGATTCCCTGCCTCCGATTCCCCGCCTCAGAAAATACGACTCTGATTCCCCGCCTCTGATTCCCCGCCTCAGATTTTCCACCTCAGATTCCCCACATCTGATACCCCGCCTCTCTTTCCCTGCGTCTATTTCCGCGCCTCTTTCCCCGCCTCTCTTTTCCCACATCTCTTTCCCCGCCTCTGATTCC
This sequence comes from Narcine bancroftii, assembly GCF_036971445.1. Lineage (NCBI taxonomy): Eukaryota > Metazoa > Chordata > Chondrichthyes > Torpediniformes > Narcinidae > Narcine > Narcine bancroftii. The sequence goes on from NW_027211923.1 coordinate 154,074, forward strand.
CCGCCTCTGATTCCCCGCCTCTGAAACCACGACTCTGATTCCCCGCTTCTGATACCACGACTCTGATTCCCCGCCTCTTATTCCCCGCCTCTCATTTCCCACCTCTCTTTCCGTGCCTCTTTCCCCGCCTCTCTTTCCTTGCCTCTTTCCCTGCCTCTCTTTCTCCACATCTCTTTCCCCACCTCTGATTCCCCGCCTCGGATCCCCCACATCTGATACCCTGCCTCTCTTTCCCTGCGTCTATTTCCACGCCTCTTTCTCTGCCTCTCTTTCCCCACATCTCTTTTCCGCCCTCTGATTCCCCGCCTCTGATTCCCTGCCTCTGATTCCCCGCCTCTGATTCCCCACCACTGATTTCCCGCCTCTCTTTCCGTGCCTCTTTCCCGGCCTCTCTTTCCCCACATCTCTTTTCCTGCCTCTGATTCCCCGCCTCGGATTCCCCGCATCTGATACCCCTCCTCGCTTTCACTGCGTCTATTTCCACGCCTCTTTCTCTGCCTCTCTTTTCCCACATCTCATTTCCGCCCACTGATTCCCCGCCTCTGATTCCCCGCCTCTGATTCCCCGCCTCTGATTCCCCGCCTCTGATTCTCCGCCTCTGATTCCCTGCCTCTGATTCCCCGCCTCTGATTCCTCGCCTCCATTTCTCCGACTCCGATTCCCTGCTTCAGAGTCTCTGACTCTTTCCCCGCCTCCCTTTCGCCGCCTCTCTTTTCCCACATCTCTATTCCCCCCTCTGATTCCCCGCCTCTGATTCCCCGCCTCTGCTTCCCCGCCTCTGATTCCCCGCCTCTGATTCCCCGCCTCTGATTCCCCGCCTCTGATTCCCCGCCTCTGATTCCCCGCCTCTGATTCTCCGCCTCTGATTCCCCGCCTCTGGATCCCTGCCTCTCTTTCCCTGCCACTATTTTCGTGCCTCATTCTCTGCCTCTCTTTTCCCACATCTCTTTCCCCGCCTCTGATTCCCCGCCTCAGATTCCCCACCTCAGATAATACGACTCTGATTCCCCGCCTCTCATTTCCCACCTCTCTTTCCGTGCCTCTTTCCCCGCCTCTCTTTCCTTGCCTCTTTCCCTGCCTCTCTTTCTCCACATCTCTTTCCCCACCTCTGATTCCCCGCCTCGGATCCCCCGCATCTGATACCCCTCCTCTCTTTCACTGCGTCTATTTCCACGCCTCTTTCTCTGCCTCTCTTTCCCCACATCTCTTTTCTGCCCTCTGATTCCCCACCTCTGATTCCCCGCCTCTGATTCCCCGCCTCTGATTCCCCGCCTCTGATTCCCCTCCTCTGATTCCCCGACTCTGATTCCCCGCCTCTGATTCCACGCCTCTGATTCCTTGCCTCGGATTGCACACATCTGATAACCCGCCTCTCTTTCTCTGCCTCTCTTTCCCCACATCTCTTTTCCGTCCTCTGATTCCCCGCTTCTGATTCCCCGCTTCTGATTCCCCGCCTCCATTTCTCCGACTCTGATTCCCTTCCTCTGTTTCCCTGCCACCGATTCCCTGCCTCCGATTCCCTGCTTCAGAGTCCCTGGCTCTTTCCCTGGCTCTTTCCCTGCCCTTCTTTCCCCACATCTCTTTTCCCCCCTCTGATTCACCCTCTTTTAATTTCAGCCTCTGATTCCCCGCCTCTGGTTCCCCGCCTGTGATTCCCCGCCTGTGATTCCCCGCCTCTCTTTCCCTGCCACTATTTTCGTGCCTCTTTCTCTGCCTCTCTTTTCCCACATCTCTATTCCCCCCTCTGATTCCCCGCCTCTGATTCTCCGCCTCTGATTCCCCGCCTCTGATTCCCCGCCTCTGATTCCCCGCCTCTGATTCCCCGCCTCTGATTCCCCGCCTCTCTTTCCCTGCCACTATTTTCGTGCCTCTTTCTCTGCCTCTCTTTTCCCACATCTCTATTCCCCCCTCTGATTCCCCGCCTCTGATTCCCCGCCTCTGATTCCCCGCCTCTGATTCCCCGCCTCCGTTTCTCCGACTCTGTTTCCCTGCCTCCGATTCCCTGCTTCAGAGTCCCTGGCTCTTTCCATGCCTCTCTTTCCCCACATTTCTTTTCCCCCTTCTGATTCTCCCCCTTTCAATCTCAGCCTCTGATTTCCCACCTCAGAATCCCCACCTCAAATTCCCCGCCTCTGCTTCCCCGCCTCTGCTTCCCCGCCTCTGCTTCCCCGCCTCTGCTTCCCCGCCTCTGCTTCCCCGCCTCTGCTTCCCCGCCTCTGCTTCCCCGCCTCTGCTTCCCCGCCTCTGCTTCCCCGCCTCTGATTCCCCGCCTCTGATTCCCCGCCTCTGATTCCCCGCCTCTGATTCCCCGCCTCTGATTCCCCGCCTCTGATTCCCCGCCTCTGATTCCCCGCCTCTGATTCCCCACCTCTGATTTCCCGCCTCTCTTTCCGTGCCTCTCTCCCGGACTCTCTTTCCCCACATCTCTTTTCCTGCCTCTGATTCCCCGCCTCGGATTCCCCGCATCTGATACCCCTCCTCTCTTTCACTGCGTCTATTTCCACGCCTCTTTCTCTGCCTCTCTTTCCCCACATCTCTTTTCTGCCCTCTGATTCCCCACCTCTGATTCCACGCCTCCGTTCCTCTGCCTCTGATACCCCGCCTCTGATACCCCGCCTCTGATACCCCGCCTCTGATACCCCGCCTCTGATTCCCCGCCTCTGATTCCCCGCCTCTGATTCCCCGCCTCTGATTCCCCGCCTCTGATTCCCCGCCTCTGATTCCCCGCCTGTGATTCACCGCCTCTGATTTCCTGCCTCTCTTTCCGTGCCTCTTTCCCGGCCTCTCTTTCCCCACATCTCTTTTCCTGCCTCTGATGCCCCGCCTCGGATTCCACGCCTCTGATTCCCCGCCTCAGATTTTCCACTTCAGATTCCCCACATGTGATACCCCGCCTCTCTTTCCCTGCGTCTATTTCCGCGCCTCTTTCCCTGCCTCTCTTTCCCCACATCTCTTTCCCCGCCTCTGATTCCCCGCCTCGGATTCCCCACATCTGATACCCCGCCTCTCTTTCCCTGCGTCTATTTCCGCGCCTCTTTCCCTGCCTCTCTTTTCCCACATCTCTTTCCCCGCCTCTGATTCCCCGCCTCAGATTCCCCACCTCAGATTCCACGCATCTGATTCCCCGCCTCTCATTCCCCGCCCCTGATTCCCCGCCTCTCTTTCCCTGCCACTATTTTTGTGCCTCTTTCCCTGCCTTTCTTTTCCCACATCTCTTTCCCCGCCTCTGATTCCCCGCCTCAGATTCCCCGCCTCTGAAACCACGACTCAGATTCCCCGCCTCTGATTCCCCGCCTCTGATTCCCCGCCTCTGAAACCACGACTCAGATTCCCCGCCTCAGATTTTCCACTTCAGATTCCCCACATCTGATACCCCGCCTCTCTTTCCCTGCGTCTATTTCCGCGCCTCTTTCCCTGCCTCTCTTTCCCCACATCTCTTTCCCCGCCTCTGATTCCCCGCCTCGGATTCACCGCCCCTGATTCCCCGCCTCTCTTTCCCTGCCACTATTTTTGTGCCTCTTTCCCTGCCTCTCTTTTCCCACATCTCTTTTCCGTCCTCTGATTCCCCGCTTCTGATTCCTCGCTTCTGATTCCCCGCCTCCATTTCTCCGACTCTGATTCCCTTCCTCTGTTTTCCTGCCTCCGATTCCCTGCCTCCGATTCCCTGCTTCAGAGTCCCTGGCTCTTTCCCTGGCTCTTTCCCTGCCCTTCTTTCCCCACATCTCTTTTCCCCCCTCTGATTCACCCTCTTTTAATTTCAGCCTCTGATTCCCCGCCTCTGGTTCCTCGCCTGTGATTCCCCGCCTCTGATTCCCCGCCTCTCTTTCCCTGCCACTATTTTCGTGCCTCTTTCTCTGCCTCTCTTTTCCCACATCTCATTTCCGCCCACTGATTCCCCGCCTCTGATTCCCCGCCTCTGATTCCCCGCCTCTGATTCCCCGCCTCTGATTCCCCGCCTCTGATTCCCCGCCTCTGATTCCCCGACTCTGATTCCCCGCCTCTATTTCCTTGCCTCTTTCCCTGCCTCTCTTTCCCCACATCTCTTTCCCCGCCTTGAATTCACCACATCTGATACCCCGCCTCTCTTTCCCTGCGTCTATTTCCGCGCCTCTTTCCCTGCCTCTCTTTCCCCACATCTCTTTTCCGCCCTCTGATTCCCCGCTTCTGATTCCCCGCCTCCGTTCTCCGACTCTGTTTCCCTGCCTCCGATTCCCTGCTTCAGAGTCCCTGGCTCTTTCCATGCCTCTCTTTCCCTACATATCTTTTCCCCCTTCTGATTCTCTCCCTTTGAATCTCATCCTCGGATTCCCCACCTCAGATTCCCTGCCTCAGAATCCCCACCTCAGATTCCCCGCCTCTGATTCCCCGCCTCTGATTCCCCGCCTCCATTTCTCCCACTCTGATTCCCTTCCTCTGTTTCCCTGCCTCCGATTCCCTGCTTCAGAGTCCCTGGCTCTTTCCCTGGCTCTTTCCCTGCCCTTCTTTCCCCACATCTCTTTTCCCCCCTCTGATTCACCCCCTTTTAATTTCAGCCTCTGATTCCCCGCCTCTGATTCCCCGCCTCTGATTCCCCGCCTCTGATTCCCCGCCTCTGATTCCCCGCCTCTGATTCCCTGCCTCTGATTCCCTGCCTCTGATTCCCTGCCTCTGATTCCCTGCCTCTGATTCCCCGACTCTGATTCCCCGCCTCTGATTCCCCACCTCTGATTCCCCGACTCTGATTCCCCGCCTCTCTTTCCCTGCCACTATTTTCGTGCCTCTTTCTCTGCCTCTCTTTTCCCACATCTCATTTCCGCCCACTGATTCCCCGCCTCTGATTCCCCGCCTCTGATTCTCCGCCTCTGATTCCCCGCCTCTGATTCCCCGCCTCTGATTCCCTGCCTCTGATTCCCTGCCTCTGATTCCCCGACTCTGATTCCCCGCCTCTGATTCCCCGCCTCTGATTCCCCGACTCTGATTCCCTGACACTGATTCCCCGACTCTGATTCCCCGACTCTGATTCCCCGACTCCGATTCCCTGTTTCAGAGTCTCTGACTCTTTCCCCGCCTCCCTTTCGCCGCCTCTCTTTTCCCACATCTCTATTCCCCCCTCTGATTCCACGCCTCTGATTCCCCGCCTCAGATTCCCCGCCTCAGATTCCCTGCCTCTGGATCTCCGCCTCTGATTCCCTGCCTCTGATTCCCCACCTCTGTTTCCTTGCCTCTTTCCCTGCCTCTCTTTCCCCACATCTCTTTCCCCACATCTCAGAGTGGTGGCTGAGTGGAATGATCTACTGGAAGAAGTTGCGCCAGGGTCAATTCTGTCATTTAAGATGAGGTTATATGAGTACATGGATGCGAGGGGGTGGGAGGGTTATGGGCAAGGGAAGTAGGTAGGTGGAACTCGTGGAGTTTCACGTAAATCGGTGCTTTAGGTGCCATAAGCAAGTTTGCTCTTTCTTGCACTCGACTTGATTATATGAAACCTTTCTGGGATAGAATCAAGGAACTTATTAAAATTTAAACTTTCACTTGATCCTAAGGTATTTTTATTGGGTTATATGAAGAAATTGAGTTTAGAATTAAAATTAGATGAGTCTCAAATTGCTCTTTGAGATTGGGACCCAGAAGGCTGAGGGGGGACGGGGACCCAGAAGGCTGAGGGGGGGGGTCGGGGCCCTCGAGGCTGAGGGGGGTCGGGGACCCAGAAGGCTGAGGGGGGACGGGGACGGGGACCCAGAAGGCTGAGGGGGGACGGGGACCCAGAAGGCTGAGGGGGGACGGGGACCCAGAAGGCCGAGGGCGGACGGGGACCCAGAAGGCCGAGGGGGGACGGGGACCCAGAGGACTGAGGGCACCTGCGTGGCTGAGGGTGAGGGTGGGAACCCGCGTGGCTGAGGGGATCGTGTGGTTGAGGGGATTGGGAAACTGCGAGTGTGAGGTGGACCCGTGAGGGTGAGGGTGAGAATTCCGATCCATATCCCCACGGTTTTATTCCTCGGGCTGATGGCAAGGTTCAGACTGAAATAACAGAGGATGAGAATCCAGGCAAAAGGACAGAAGCCCAGACCAAGCAACAATTTGAGCAGTAGGATTTAGTTCCACCGGTAGAGTGAGAGTGAGAGAGAGAGAGAGAGTGGAAGGACACTGTCAGAATGCCCATAGGATTTAACCTGTTTAAAAGCAAGTGGCACAAATCTGTGCAGAGGGGCACAATTTAAAGGCGATTGCAGATGTTTGATTGGGAAGTTGCAGGAATTCAGCCCATCAGAATGAAGTCAATGCAATATCCAGAGAGAGAAACCTTGGGCTTTTCTCTGGAGTGATGCAGGAAGCTCATTGAGTGAATGGATTTGTGGCAGAGCTTGGTGGAGGAGCAGGCAGTGCTGAGGAAACACAAGGCTGCTGAAGGAATTGTAGAAAGAGAACGTGCAGAAGGCTGCGGATGCCTGGAGCGCATGGCCGGGCAGGATGGTGGAGACTGGAATAATAGGGTCCTTTAACATTTAGACAGGCACATTGATGCAAGAAAAATAGTGGGTTTACGGGTGTGAGGTGTGAAAGGTTCAGTTTGTAGTAGGTTTGAGCTATTGTCTTGTGACACCAATACCCCTGAGCAAAAAGCTCTGCAAAAGTATGGACACCGCCCTGGACATCTCAGGTAAAAACCTTCCACCACTGAGAACATTTGCAGGGAACGCTGCTGTCAGAGAGCAGCAGCAATCAAGGATCCACATCACCCGCTCTGTTCTCACTGCTCCCATCAGGGAAGAGGTATAGCCATGTTCAGGAACAGCTGCTACCCCTTCACCACGAGACTCAACACACATTCAGGGACCCATTTTAAGACTCTTCCTTTTGCACTTTGAATTTTTTCTCTCTCTATTCCAGTTTGTTTTCATATCCACATTTTCAGAGATTACAAGTTGATGAGTCCAGTTGGGGAAACTTGGTTTTGGTCTATATAATGGTTACTTTTTACCCCTTTTATTGTTCATTTATATTAGTGTCTGGGCCCCTATGTGGTCCAGGTACAGCTGACATACCTTTACCAAAGGGTCATGTTTTTGTGATTTTTTTTCTCCGTAGGTATCAGCAGTTCATTTCCACAGCCCAGCTTGCTATCGGACATCCAGTTGATCATGATACATCTTTTCGCGAAGGCCAGTGCTATTTTTATAAATGAGATTAGATATTTGGTCAAGTTGTCACTTGTTTCAATGAAGATATTGCTCCAGGTTTCACGTGGAGGCCACTCCTGTGATCGTGGTTAATTTTTCTGCGCTTTCTTGCCAAAATGGCCTCACTTTCACGCACGACCACGTAGAAAAGTTTAAGGAAGCTCATCATCCCATTGGCCTTCATAACTATCCTATCAACCTGAGCGGCAACCTTGAGGGATGTTTGGATTTGAACCCCAAAGTCCCTCTGTTTATCCTCACTCATGTAACCGACTGGTAACCTTGTACCCAGCCTTCTGGTTTGTCCTTCCAAAATGCATCACCTCACACTTGCCTGGATTGAAATCCTTATCCTTCGACAACCTTCAGCTTCATCCACAACTCCTCCAACCTTCACATCATCTGTAGACTTACTGACCCATCTTCTGCCTCTTCATCCTGGTCATTTATAAAAATCACCAAGAGCAGGGGTCCCAGAACAGATCTTTGTGGCACTCCACTCCTCTCAGCTTTCTTCCAACAAGACAATTTTTTATCCACAGTCAAAGTTACCCTGATCCTTTGCCAAATTACTTTCTGATGAGTCTCGTCAAATTCTTGCTAAAATCCATGTAGACCACATCTACCACACGACCCTCATACATTTCCTTTTTTTACCCCACTCAAATAAAACTCATTTAGACTCATGAGGCATGACCTTCCCATCACAGAGCCATGCTGACTGTCCTTGAGAAGTCTGTACTTCTGCAAATGCTCATAGATCCTATACTGGTCTATAATTCCCAAGATTCTCCCCATTACCTTTTCTAAACAAGGCGACTGCATTTGATGGTTTGCGCTGGATTTTGGGGGCAGGGGGCTGGGTGTTTGTGGGCAAGGGCTGGGCTTGGGGGCTGTAGGGGACTCAGGGAATTCTCTTTTCCTCTTGACTGCAAGGAACACTATGTCTAACTTCCTGCTGATGTGACTCTGTCTGCTTTATGACTGAATGAAGTGAATTTTGTGTAATATTGCACTTTATACCATGAAAATCAATTGAATTTTGATCTTGGCATGTTTGGAAGAAAGTTCTTAGTGACAGTGAGCCAGGTTCAAATCTGTCACCATGTAAGGGATTTGAGTTTTTTTTTCTCTCACCCTTGTTGAAGTTGAGTTCCTGTCAAGGTACAAAAAGGTACAGTAACAAACCACAAACTCTAAAACACAGTCTTTGAGGGATGTTTCATGCCAGCAGGAATGAGGGGTACCAGTGGTGGGTTAACAGACTCACCTCACTATCAATGTTTGAACGGGAGTTAAAGAACACAGTCACATGGTAGAGCTTTTAAGACATTTTCCTGCCAACAAATTGGATAACATTTCTTGGAAGGTATTAGTACAGCTTCTGCTTTACATTTTGCACATCCTCTTCCTCAAGACATAGAAAGGATTTGTTGTTGCCAATTTAATCTCATGTGCCCGTTATAATTAAGAACATCCTTCTGGTCTACAAAATTTCAACAGAAATCTGGAAGGGTTGCTCACAGTACACATTGGTAATCATTCTCTGCCTGTCTGATTTCTGGTTTCCAATCTACATATGTAAATGTCTAGTTTCATAGTAATTTTTAATTCTTGAAGTTGACAATGGTGGCTAACAGTTCAAAGCAGAAACTGCCATTCTGGGACTGAGTGGTGCTGAAGGCTTATTGCAGCCTTTGGATCAGGCCTGATGAGCCTCCTTCAGGTGGCCAGAATACCCCCGATGTAAAGTCACATATTCTACCTGAATGTTGCTGTATGGAGGCCATATGAAAGAGCCTGATGCGGCTCGGAGGAGTACTTACCAATCTTCCTTCGGGAGGTATAATCTCCGTGACTGAGCTATTCCCCCGAGGAACCTGAATGCAGCCGCCTGATGATAATCAGCCAGGGACCCAAATCCCCGCGCCTGACAGCCCCCCTCCTCATGCCCGACAACCCACCCTTCCCGTGTCCGACAGCCCCATTCACCTCACCAGAGAGCCCCCATCACCGCACCCGACACCACCCATCACTGCTGCCTGACAGCCTCCCCTACCCCAACATCCTGTGCCAGCCGCACCTGCCCTGATGTCCTGCGCTGACAGGAACTGGAGTGCGCTCTGAGGCGCCTCTCCTGCAGCTGTCCCTTTCAGGCTGCCATCTGAAAGAACATTCCATAGGGCTGTTTCTGCTTCTGCAGACTGATTCTTGACGTAGAATGCAGCTGAAAGTGGCTCCAGCTGTAGTCAATTCGCACTATTGTTTTAGATGAGGCATGCATTAGGATATGAGACTCAGTCGAGGAGTTGAGAATTGATTCCTGCCTGAAATGTCCTTGGTCACCCTCTCTCCTAGCTTCCTGGCAAAATCTGTGTGATGATATCTTCATCACAATTATCAGAACAAGATCCAGCTAATATTCATCCAATTGGAAAGTGAATGGGGGGGATTTGTGTGGTCAGGGCTTAATATGACACAGAATGATGCAGGTCTATGTGGATTCAGTTGAAATGAGAGGGCAGATAACCTTTAACTGATCCACCAACAAACCCACGTCTTACCCCCAACCTTCAATACCTGACACTCCCCCAATACTAATCCCCCAAAGGTTGAACTGAGTCCTTTCAGGGTGAGAGGCAGAAGAGTGGCCTTTGTTCTGTACAAGGGCCAACAGATGCCAAGGACCGATCACCTCAAGGAGTGAACGAGGATTTAGAATAGGTTTTCCCCAACACAGAATAAAGTAGGAGCAGGAGGCTGTTTCTCCCTGTGAGCCCATTCTGCCTTTAGGTGAAGGACCACCAGAATGAGGAATAAAGAATGAAGCTGGAGGAACTCAGCAGGTTAGGCAGTGTCCATGGAGAGAGATGGTCAGTTAATGATTCAGGTCCGTACACAGACTGAAGCGAGAAGGGGAGCTGGCACAAAATTGGGAGGGCCCAGTGCCTCGGAAGCCACAGAGCATCACAAGACCACCCGACAGGCTGAACCTGTGATGGACACTATGAACTATGTATGTCATAAAGTACAGTATGTGCTCTGTGTCGCCACATCACCTCGTTGGGTTTTATCTCAAAGTGGTGAAAGGCTTTTATATAGATGTATGGACTGGCCAGTCCATATCTACCTGATCTTCTCCAACCTCTCCCTTAGCTCCACCCTGGATTTCCCGGACTTGCCCCCTCTGAACCTGGCCCAGTCGTGTATCAGTAATGCTCAGGTTTTTGGTCATTGAAGGTGTTTAATCACTCCATCCTATTTGACGTGATTATTGTGTGCACCACAATGCTGATCCCAAAGGCTTTGGGCAATGTGTCCACCTGGTGTAACTGTGCCCAAAATGTCTGGGCTGCACACGTAGATGAGGAATCGAACTCCCACTTTGAGTTGACTCAGAGAATTAATGAAGGACACAGAGTTTCACCAAACCACACTCCAACTCTCTTTCGTTCTTATATGCAAGATTCTTTGCACAAAACAGAGAGAGAGTTATTGATCGTATTTACACCAGCTTGACTTCAAGTCACAAGATAATCTCGCGAGCCATTTACTTGAATGATGGCTCGCGTGGCAGCACCCACTCCTGGCGACTGTGGGTCACTCTGATTAGGGTGTCCGAGCAATGCCAGCATAAATGTTGCCAATATTTAGGAGAAGTGTTGCCCAATTAAGGAATGGTTGTGGTGTTTTGGAGAATTTGTGTACAATGGTTGTTTTGGGAGAAGTGGAGGTTCTAATAAACAAAAACTGAAGGTTGTGTTTTGAAGGAAAGTATGGAGTGTTTTGCTAAAAAGGGACAAAAGTTGTATTTTTCACACTATGTCCTGTTTTTGGGTCAAAACCAACATCTTTGCTGTGCAAAAATGTGTGCAATTTTCATTTCAAAAGCCAAAAAAAACATCTGTGCTTTGTAAAATATGAGACAATAAGATACAGGCGCAGAAGTAGGCCATTTGGCCCATTGTGTCCATTCTATCATGAACTGATCCGTTCTCCCACTCACCTTTAATACCTTGACTATTCAGATATGTCACAGAGTTGTGTTAACCTTTAATATTAATTTAATATTTCTCGTATATAAAAATGTCTTAGTAAATTAAATTACTGAGGTAAAATATTGTACCTGTATTCTTAATGAGTTAGCTTGGATGTTTCCAGGTGTACAGAAGCCATAACACTTGGGAACATTAAAGCAAAAACTGTGTCTGGGGCTCGAGAAAAATTTTTTCAATTGGTTTGGTTTGCCTCAAGAAATGAAATCAGATCAGGGAAAGAATTTTATGTCAGATGTATTTCAACCGTTAGTTTATAAACAAGGAGCTCAACAAATTGCATTGTCAGGATTTAAATATAGCGGTTCGGAAATTATGTAAAGATAAAATGCCCAGGGTTTCTTTGGAAATAGTGACTTGGAAATATGAGTTGGTGGGGGGGGGGGGTGGTTGTGGTTTGTGTCTTCCTCATTTTAATAATTTTAAAAAGCAGCTCAATTGAGATTTATAAATATATTGTATAATTTAGATGATATTGCAGCTTGGGTTTCTGTTGAATTTAATGCAATAGGGAATACGGATCCCCTCGATTTTATTTACAAATGGAATCCTAAGCTTTATTTGGAAGTGGGGAATCATCTATTTTGAAACATTTGATTGAGTTGATAATGAAATTGGCATGAAAGGTTTAATATTGAAATAGGCATTTTCCTTTTTCAGTAGACAACCAATTCTGGAAGATTTGGAGATGGAAGGGTATTAATAAAATTAGTTTTGAGGATGTGAGATTGAAATCTTTGAAAGAATTATCTTGTTATTACCAAGTTAAAGCTTTTTTATCTGTAAAAATAGGTCTTACTTTGATGTTACCTAATCAAAGTGAATTAGAATTACTGATTTGTTATCCTACTGGAAATAAATTTATTTCAGTAATGTATAACTTGCTTCAATCTAAGGCCCCCAAAACTGGAGTGAATAAATCTAGATGAAGATGGGAAATAGATTTAAATTCTCAAATAAGCAAAAAGGATTGGATGGATTTGTGTAAATAATATGACTAAGATATAGGTTGGTTCAATATAATTTTTTACATCAGTTCTATTTGACTCCACAAAAATCAAATAGATTAAATCCTGCCGTATCGGATTAATGTTTTCGATGTGCACCTGAGATTGGAAAATTTTTGCATTCAACTTGGCAATGTCCTAAATTTAGACAATTTTGGATTGGGGTACGTAATTTTCACAGGCCTTCATGTTATTTTTACCGAGTAATATTAAGCTCACACCAAGACACAAGAGCAACTTGTCCGTGAACTACTCTTTGCAGACGATGCCGCTTTAGTTGCCCATTCAGAGCCAGCTCTTCAGCGCTTGACGTCCTGTTTTGCGGAAACTGCCAAAATGTTTGGCCTGGAAGTCAGCCTGAAGAAAACTGAGGTCCTCCATCAGCCAGCTCCCCACCATGACTACCAGCCCCCCCCACATCTCCATCGGGCACACAAAACTCAAAATGGTCAACCAGTTTACCTATCTCGGCTGCACCATTTCATCGGATGCAAGGATCGACAACGAGATAGACAACAGACTCGCCAAGGCAAATAGCGCCTTTGGAAGACTACGCAAAAGAGTTTGGAAAATCAACGAACTGAAAAACCTCACAAAGATTAGCGTATACAGAGCCGTTGTCATACCCACACTCCTGTTTGGCTCCGAATCATGGGTCCTCTACCGGCATCACGCTTCCACCAGCGTTGTCTCTGCTCCATCCTCAACATTCATTGGAGCGACTTCATCTCCAACATCGAAGTACTCGAGATGGCAGAGGCCGACGCTGCTGAAGATCCAACTGTGCTGGGTAGGTCACGTCTCCAGAATGGAGGACCATCGCCTTCCCAAGATCGTGTTATATGGCGAGCTCTCCACTGGCCACGGAGACAGAGGTGCACCAAAGAAGAGGTACAAGGACTGCCTAAAGAAATCTCTTGGTGCCTTCCACATTGACCACCGCCACTGGGCCGATATCGCCTCAAACCGTGCATCTTGGCGCCTCTCAGTTTGGCGGGCAGCAACCTCCTTTGAAGAAGACCGCAGAGCCCACCTCACTGACAAAAGACAAAGGAGGAAAAACCCAACACCCAACCCCAACCCACCAATTTTCCCTTGCGACCACTACAACCGTGGCTACCTGTCCTGCATCGGACTTGTCAGCCACAAACGAGCCTGCAGCTGACGTGGACATTACCCCTCCATAAATCTTCGTCCGCGAAGCCAAGCCAAAGAAAGATTAAGGTTATGAGGCCAAAATTAAATTGAAATATTTATCACATTGAATTTGTGTCAGTTGCTTCAGCAGTTGCTCGGAAATGTATAGCTGTAGCGGCACACATCGAGACGCAGTCGAATCGGCTCTGCACTGTTACGGCCGCAGCAGCAGTGTAGCCGTGTCAAGATGTTACTGCTGGGCGCATCTTCTCCCCAGCTCAAACGGGCCATGCAGATGCACTTGGCTGCGTCGTTACATCACCGCCCCTGTGTGGGCGGCACTTACGGGCCACCTGATAAGGTGCAGCATGGGAATTTTCCAATATAAACTGTTGGAAGTGCAAGCGACTAACAAAGTCATCTCCTTATTTCATTTCTCCTTGTAGCTACCGCTACAATTGGTGACCCCGACGAGTCCAGACGATTCTGGACTCCACACCATGGATGCTGCAGCAGTCAACGCAGTGGCTATGAAATTGCCAACCTCTGGACGCTTCGCCCACGCACTTGGTTCAGGCAAGCGGAAGCACGATTTCACCTCCGGCAGATCACGTCTGACTCGACAATGTTCTACCATGTCGTCAGTTCCCTGGACCAAGAGACCGCGGCCAGGGTGGACGACCTGATACACGATCCCCGGAGGAAGGAAATACCCAGCCCTCAACAAACTCCTCTTGAGGGCTTTCGGCCTGTTCAGACGACAGTGCGCTGCCAGGCTGATGCACCTGCACAGCTAAGGAGACAGAACACCATGTGCTCTGATGGATGAGATGGTCGCATGAGCAGAGGGCCACAAGCCATGCCTAATGTCTGAGTAGGCTTTCTTGGAAGAGATGCCAGATGACATACAACTGCCGTTGACGGACGAAGATTTCTCAGACCCACGTAAGGTCACGGCCAGAGCTGATGCGCTGTGGCACATGAAACAGGAAAATGAGTCCGCCATGAACCGATTGACTCATCCTCATGTGGGGCAGCAGAACTGATCCCACCCGAACCGAGCACAACCGCGCCCCATCAAATTAGCAGAGGCACTGAACGTTAGCTGGTGTTTTTATCAGCAACACCGATGGGCTCGAGCGTGAAGATGCAGCCAGCCCTGCTCATTTTCAGAAAATGCCCAGGCCATCCGCCGCTCATTGTCAAGGTGGCTGACCTCACCAATAGCCTCTTGAACATTACTGATAAGGCTAGTGGCCGGCAGTTCCTGGTCGACACGGGTGCTGAACTCAGTGTCATCCCGCCAATCGCCCTGAAGAGACGAACATACCCACAAGGTCCCACCCTCTGGGCGACAAAAAAGACTGCCATCAAGACCTTTGACACGCACAATGTCCAAAACAACTCGGCAGAGAAAATTTCTAGTGGAATTTCACTCGAGCCACTGTGGACACATCACTTCTCGGCGCAGACTTTCTATGAGCACACAGCCTGCCTTTGGATGTGAAGGCCAAACGCTTGGTCCATTCCCAAACATCCCAATAGATATTTCTCCAGGAATGCTTTATGTTCTTGGCATTCTCCAGTTTATTTCTTTTTTTAGGAGTGGGGGGGATGTTGGGAGGGTGGGTTGAGGGGGATGGGAGGATAATACCACATGTTTAATTTTTAAATATAATTTACAGTTGAATGTAATACAATTATTATTTTGGTGAAAAATTGAGAAATAAAGTATTAAAAAAATCAAATTGCATTGTCTGCAAATCACCCAGAAAGTGTGATGTGTGGCGGCTCACCACCAGGCAGGAGAACCAGCCCTGCTTGTAAGGTGGGACAGCCGGCCAAAATGGCGCCATTGGGTGTGTTCCCTTCCTCCCAGCACGGGGCTCAGAAGCCCCGAGCTGGGGGACCACGTGATGCCCAGGTGACGTCAGCGCCCTCCAGCATGGTTCTCAGCTGAGTCCAGGATGGGAGTAGAAGTACAGCTTAGCAGCCTGCAATAAACTAGTCTGCTCACTGAGCTCAAACTGTCTGGTTGTGTGTGTACTTTCAGGAGTAGTGTAGCTGATGCAAAAATTGGTGACCCTGATTGGATCAAACGTCTTTGAACCCATCATGAGTGAGCCTGGGGTGATCGGCGCTTAAGCCGCGAAACTCCATGAATTCTGGGTTCAGGAGACGGAGACCGGCGTCAGCCACGCGGAGGCTCAGTTTCACCTCTGCCAGACTTCGTCCAACACAACCAAATTCTATCATGTGGTCGCTGCCCTGGACCTGGCCATCGGCAGACACGTGCTGCACCTTGCTCAGCACCCACCCGCAGAAGGCAAATACGAGACCGTCAAACAAGTGCTTACTGGATGCCTCGGACTATCCAGACACCAGCATGCCGCTCAGATGCTACACCTCGGCACGCTGAGGGACAGGTCCCCAATGGAGCTGATGGACGAGATGCTCACGCTCATGGGTGAACACACCAACTCCCCACTCTTCGAGTGCATTTTCCTCGACCATATGCCCAGGGACGTCCAGCTGCTGCTGGTCCAGGAGAGCTTCACTGACCTGAGGAAGGTCCCCCAGAAGGCCCAGGAGCTATGGCATGCATTATTCCCAGAGGGCTCAGTGGTCCAGTAGGTCACGAGGCACAGACATGACCACGCCAAGCCTGCCCCGAGCACTGCAGTAGAGCATTTGGCTCCTGCAGGGGTGCCCAAGAGCATAACCAAGGCCACAGCATCCGCTCCAGGCCTCTGCTTCTACCACCAATGCTGGGGAGCCAAGGCTCGGAAGTGTCATCAGTCTGGCTCATTCCAGGGAAATGACCAGGCCGGACAGGGTTAATGGCTGCGGGGACTGGCCAAGAACATAGCCTCCTCTATCTGCAGGACTCAGTCAGCAGATATCAGTTCCTCGTTGACGCTGGAGCCCAGATTAATGTCATCCTGGCCACGGCCGTCGAGTCCAGGAACTGACCTTGTGGTCCTCCACTCCGTGCAGCCAATGCAACAGCAATCCAGATGTATGGAGACAAGACAGTCCACTTCCAGATCAGCCAACGAAACTTCACATGGAGGTTCACCATCTTTTCCTTTCCAACTGCCATCCTGGGTGCAGACTTCCTCCTCGCACATGTGCTTCTGGTAGACATTCGAGGTAGGCGCCTGGTGGACCTTCCAGGCCGTTCGCCTCGACGCCTCCCGCTCGGAGCAACCACAGATGGCCACGATCAGCACACCCAGAGACTCGTTCCAGTGAATCCTGGAAGAGTTCACGACACTCATCAAGCCATAGTTCTCCGCTGCCTCACCGCAGCACGGGGTGTTCCACCACATCCCCACGCAGGGCCCACTTGTTCACGCCAAGGCTCGCCGGCTCCTGCCTGACAAGCTCAAGGAGGCGAAGGAGGAGTTTTGGCACCTTTTGGAACTGGGGATCATTCGGCGGTCTGAAAACCCATGGGCCTCTCCGCTCCACCTGGTCCTGAAAGCCTCCGGTAGCTGGCGTCCCTGCGGAGACAATCGGCGGCTCAATGAGGTAACAGTTCCTGACCATTATCCCATCCCTCACATCCAAGACTTTGCGGCCAACCTGCATGGTGCGAGGGTTTTCTCCATGGTTGACCTGGTGCGTGGATATCACCAGATCCCGGTGCACCCTGAGTACATACCAAAGACAGCAATCATCTCCCCCTTTGGCTTGTTCGAATTCCTGCGCATGCAATTCGGGCTCAAGGATCCCGCTCAGACCTTCAAGCGCCTCATGGACTCTGTGGGCAGGGACTTGGATTTTGGCTTTATTTATTAGGACGACATTCTCGTCACCAGCAAGGACCAGGCACAACACAAGGCCCACCTATGTGCCCTTTTCTCCCGGCTGGCTGATTTCAGCCTTGCCATCAACCTGGCCAAGTGCTAGTTTGGGAAAGAGTCCATGCAGTTCCTGGGCCATACCATCACGGCCGAAGGAGCCACGCCCACCGCTGCAAAGGTCTCCGCTCTCAGGGAGTTACCATATCCGGACAGCCTCAAGGAGCTGCAGGAGTTTGTGGGTATGGACTACTTTTACAACCGCTTCATCCCGGGATTTGATGGATGCAGCCGGTGCTGTATTAAAAATAAATATGTCTGATGATGTTAAAAATCCACTGGCTTATGTATCTCAGACATTGAATAAACACTCAAAAGAATTATTCTGCTGCTGGAAAATAATTTTTGTCCCTTGTATTAGCTCTGCAACATGTAGAAGAATGTGTTTGCGCTGCTATGGGATTAAGTATTGATCATAATTTTTGAGTAAGATTAAAAATAAGAATAGATGACGATTCAACTGGAATTTAATTTTGCAAGAATAGGACTGAAGTACAAGAGACTATAATGATATTAAGGGCCAGTGTCATTGAGGATTGCTTATTTAGATGTTGGATTTAGAGGTTTCTGCTATATTTGTTTTTATTCTATTGATTATGGCTGTGAAATCTATTAAGAACAAATCAGAGATTGGAGTTTAAAATTTTGACCTTTCAGAAGTCTAAAAATTTCTCCATGGGAAGAAGGTGTAATGGAATTGTGTTAATCTTTCAAATAAATCCTCAAAGGCTTAACTTTCTCACACCACCAGACAGACAAAAAAAAGTATTAATTTGAATCCCACAATGAAAACATAAATATGAATGACTAAACCCTTATCTTTTTTTCCTGGAGTTAAATACAACTGATGTCAAAAAAATTATAATTCACCCAATTATATCGCACATTCATCAATTTAATCCACCATCTTCACACATAGTAAGTACTCAGTTCTTCTTGGGTTAATTCTAAAGAAGAATCTCCCATTTAATCTAAAGTTGGTTTAGCCATTTTCTGTTGTCACAAACATTCCTGAAATAGATCCCTTTTTTGCCCCATTTACAATTTTCAATTTTAGTTAACTTGGGTATCTTCAATTCCCGCCCAAATCCACCTGTGACAGCACTTGCATGGAATGACACCCGTTTACCATGTCCCTCTGTTCAACCTCACTCCTCAGTGCCCGACCGTTCACCGTGTCTATCTTTTCTTGGTTTGCCCTTCAAAATGTGACACCTCACACTTGTCTGCATTAAATTCCATCTGCCCTTTCTCCAGCTGGTCCAGATCCTTCTGCAAGCTTTCCTGGCTGTCCACAACTCCACCGTTCTTGGTATCACCTGCAAACTTGCTAATCCAATTCACCACATTATTGTTCCAGCACCTATCCCTGAGGCACAGCTCTCGTCACAGGCCTCCAGTCTGAGGAGCAATTGGCCACAGCCACTCACTGGCTTCTCCTGCACAGCCGTTGTTTCTCATCCAAAATACAGAGGACATATGGATGGATGTTAAAATTCTCAAAGGTACATTAGTTAAAATGGTGTCAAATCACAAGGAACAGAAGTTGGCCATTCAGCCCACTGTGTCTGCTATCCCCTGATCTAAACAGTTCTCGCCTCTCATTCCAACTTCTGGCTTTTTCCCCTGATCCCTTGATACCCTGACTCATTAAACATCTATTAATTCCGCCACCCCCTCACTTAAACTCCCTCAACAGTCCAGCAACAAATTTCATGACCTTCTGGTGAAATAAATTTCTCATCTGCTTTAAATAGGTATCTTCTAATTCTAAGACAATGTCTTTTTATCCAAGGGGAACATTATTCACATCTACTGTCCAATCCTTTCATCATTGGAAAGGTTTCTGAGATCTCCTCTCCTTCTTCTATACTCCAATGAAGAGTGCAGATATATCATCCTGGTAAATCTCTGCTCTCTCTCCAACATCAGCACATCCTTTTTAAGATAAACTTCGGAGTTCTCCAATTGAGGTCTCTCCCATGCCCCATCAACACCTCCCTACCCTTGAAACAAAGGCCAACATAGGATTTGCTTTCTTTTCCTGCCGATCCAACCTGGTGGTTACCCACTCACTATGTTTTCCGAAACGAGAACCCCCCAAGTCCCTTGACACTTGAAATAATTACATGTAATTTATGTAACAAATTTGAAATTTTTGGAAAGATTTGGGAATCCTATTGAAAAACTGTAGGAATTAAGTTGTAATCGCCCAACCTGAACCTTCTGACTCCTAAAATCAAGAAAATTTGTTAGATTTTATTTGATAGCTTTTTAGTAATTTTTTTATAAATACTTTCCAGATGTTGTCTTTCTTTTCTATTGGGTTGTTGGGCAGGGGGAATTTAAAAAAAAATACTATGTATTAATTTTTCATTATCTTTGAATGAGAAATTTATGTACGCATTTAATGCATGTGAAATTAAAATTTTCAAAGAGAAGCTTAACATAACGTAATACATTTTGCTTATTTTCAAGAGTTGTGGAGAGTGAGGAGGGTTTTCATGGACTACAAAAGGATTTGGACTGTTTGGAAAGATGGCAGATGGAGTTTAATGTAGGTAAGTGTGAGGTGCTTTATGTTGGGAAGAATAACCAAGACGTATGCAGTGAAGGGGAGGGCATTGAGGAACAGAGGGACCTTGGAGGAATGGTTCAATAGACAATAGGAGCAGGAGTAGGCCCTTCGGCCTGTCGAGCCTTCAGTGACCGCCATTTTACAGATCATGGCTGATCACTACTATCAGTACCCCTTTCCAGCCTTATCCCCATAACCCTTAACTCCTTTGCCCACTAGAGTCTTATCTAACTCTCTTTTGAACATAATCAGCGAATCTGCCTCTACCACCCTCTGGGGCAGAGCATTCCACAGATTCACACTTCTCTGAGTAAAAAAAATGTTTTCTCATCTCCATCCTAAAGGGCCTACCCTGTATTCTTAAACTATGCCCTCTGGTCCTCGTCTCCCCCATCACTGGGAACAAGTAATCCGACTTCACCCTGTCCATCCCCCTGATAATTTTGTATACCTCAATCATGTCCCCCCTCATCCTTCTAAACTCCATCGGATACAAGTCCAGTTTTTCTAGCTTTTCAGCATATGTTAACCCCGCCATCCCTGGAACTAACCTTGTAAATCTGCGCTGCACACCCACTATAGCTAGTATGTCCTTCCTCAAAATTGGAGACCAGTACTGGGTGCAATACTCCAGGTGGGGTCTCACCAGGGCCCTGTACAACTGCAGAAGGGCGTCTCTGTTCCTCTACTCTAATCCCCTCTTTATGAAAGCCAACATGCCATTTGCCCTCTTCACAGCTTTCTGAACCTGCATGTTAGCCTTCAGTGACCGGTGAACAAGTACACCCAGATCCATTTGCACCTCCCCACTCCCTAGCTTGTCTCCATTTAAATAATACTCACCTTTCCTATTATTGCCCCCAAAATGGATAACCTCACATTTGCTCACAGTGAACGTCATCTTCCATTCAGCAGCCCACACCCCCAACCTGTCCAAGTCCCTCTGCATTTTCCTGACATCCTCCTCACACCCCACACCGCCACGCAGTTTAGTGTCATCTGCAAATTTCCTCATGTTATTAATAATCCCCTCATCCAAATCATTTACATAAATTACATACAACTGAGGACCCAATACTGATCCCTGCGGCACTCAACTCGTCACATCCTGCCATCCTGAAAAAGACCGGCTTACTCCAACCCTTTGTTTCCTATTTCTTAACCAATTTCCTATCCATGTCATCACCTTACCTCCAATTCCATGCTCCCTGATCTTGCCCACTAGTCTCCCGTGCGGTACCTTATCAAAGGCTTTCTGGAAGTCCAAATACACCACATCCACTGGCTCTCCCAAGTCTACCCTCTTTGTCACATCCTCAAAAAATTCCAGAAGGTTAGTCAAGCATGACTTACCCTTAAGGAATCCATGCTGACTAGCCCTTATACTATTATTTCTGCCTAAGTGTTCTGCTATTACTCCTTTTATGATAGATTCCAATATCTTCCCCACCACTGACGTCAGGCTGACCGGTCTATAATTTCCCGTTTTCTTCCTCCCTCCCTTCTTAAAAATGGGAACCACATCAGCCACTCTCCAATCCTCAGGGACCTCCCCTGAATCTATGGAACTTTGGAAAATGTCGACCAGTGCCTCCACAATTTCCATAGCAACTTCTTTAAGCACCCTGTGATGCAGCCCATCAGGCCCTGGGGTTTTATCAGCCCTCAGTCCCAACAATTTACTCACAACCTCCTGCTTCTAGATCTGGATATCCATTAGATCCCCTACTTCCCCGGGAAAGTTCCCCAAGTCTCTTGATACCGCATGACCACTACCCCCTAACTGACCATAACCTATATCCTCCTTGGTAAAGACCGATGCAAAGTATTTGTTAAATTCCTCAGCCATCTCCTTGTTTCCGGTAATAATTCCAGCCTTTTCCATTCTTAATGGGCCAATTTTAGACCGAACCAATTTCTTCCTCTTCACATATTTAAAAAAGCTTTTGCTATCCTCCATTATATTATTTGCTAATTTCCTCTCATACTTCATTTTCCCCTCTCTTATGACTTTCTTAGTTACCCTCTGATGCTCTTTGAAGGTTTCCCAATCCTCTAGCTTCCCACTCCACTTTGCTATCTTATACTTACTCCTTTTGGATTTGATATTGGACTTGATTTCATTAGTTAGCCACGACTGCCATTTGCATCTCCTAGAGCCTTTCCTCCACTTTGGAAAAAATTTGTGCTGAATCCTGTGGAAAATGTCCAAAAGCACCTGCCATTTTTCCCGAGTTGTCCTCCCAGCTAGTGTATCTT
This sequence comes from Narcine bancroftii, assembly GCF_036971445.1. Taxonomy (NCBI): domain Eukaryota; kingdom Metazoa; phylum Chordata; class Chondrichthyes; order Torpediniformes; family Narcinidae; genus Narcine; species Narcine bancroftii. The sequence continues at coordinate 176,136 of NW_027211923.1, forward strand.
TCCATTTTATTTTGGCTAGCTCCTCCCTCATAGCTGCATAATCCCCTTTATTTAACTGCAGTACAGATGCTTCCGACTTCCTTTCTTTTTCCCTTTCTAATTGCAGCTCAAAAATAACCATACCATGGTCACTATTCCCTAATGGCTCCCCTACATCGAGGCCACTTATTAACTCTGCGTCGCTGCACAGCACCAAGTCCAGAATCGACTTCCCCCTGGTAGGTTCCTCTACTAGCTGCTCCAAGAAAGTATCTCGTATTGGGTAGGACACGTAACTGCAGCATCGTATAATTCAAAAGCAAGAGGAGTAGCTATATTAATTAGTCAAAATGTGCCATTTAAAATAGAAGAGGAAATAATAGATCCAGCAGGGAGATATGTAATGATAAAATGTCAGATATATTCGGAGTTTTGGAATCTACTCAATGTATATTCACCTAACGAAGAAGATCAAAAGTTTATGCAAGATATCTTTTTGAAGGTAGCAGATACGCAAGGGAACATATTAATAGGAGGGGATTTCAACCTGAATTTGGATTCAAATATGGATAAAACTGGGAAAAAAATTAACAGAAAGAACAAAGTAACCAAATTTATAATTAAATCAATGGAAGAAAGTATCTTGTAGACATTCAATAAACTCACTCTCTTGTGTTCCTGCCCCTGTCTGATTATCCCAGTCCACCTTCATGTTGAAGTCCCCCATAACTACCGTATTGCTACCACTTTGACATGCCACTCTTAATTCCTGATTTATACTGCTACCGATATCTGAGCTACTTTTCGGAGGCCTGTAAATGACCCCCATTATGGTCCTCATGCCTTTACAATTTCTTAATTCTATGAAAAAAGACTCTACCCACCTGTTTCAATGTCTTTCCTTTCAAACGCCTGAATTTCATTTCTTACCAACAGAGCTACCCTACCCCCTCTTCCTAACTTTCTGTCTTTTCTATAGGACGTGTACCCGGGAACATTGATTTCCCAATCCTGCCCTTCTCGCAGCCATGTCTCCGTAACACCGACATCTCCTGTCCAAGCTGCAGATTGCAAGGGCTGTAAAGTGCTGCCACTGCCTGTTCACACCGAGTACTTCATGCATGAAGCGAGAGAGAGAGAGAGAGAGAGAGAGAGAGAGAGAAAGATCTAGGTATAATACCACCACCTGGTGTCCGGACTCGCGAACTACAGGATACATGATTTTTATTTTTCATGGGAGTGTTGGAGTATGAGAGGAGACTTGATTAAGGTTAACAAAATAGAGCAAGATGGATAATATGGAGCTCCAATGAACAGGGAGGTCTCACCTGTGAAGGAGCAAGTGTGAGATCTCCCAGTTCATTCTTGCTCGGGCAGTGGTGGCCAATTGCAAGACAGCTCCAATTAGGGGAAGAGAATATGCTGTTTCAGGTCATGGGTTTGAAACGGTTTCCCCAGTTGTGCCATTCAGACTCAAGAGAGCAGATGCTTGCAGACAGGAAGGAAACCTAGTTTTATTGTGGAGAATTGCTTGTTTTTCGGGGTGAAGGTTGTTTGTGGTCTGAGATTCCTAAATACTTTACAATGGAAGCAGCAATTTTCCTTGTGCCTGATTGCTACATAGCGGGTAAAATGTCTCAAATCTATCGCTCAGCCAGGACTTTGGGTCATTGATTTGGTGAGAGAGTGATGGCTTGGCAATATTTATAGCATGGTGAGTCCAAAGCTCTCAAAGTGACAGTGTGGAAGGAGTTTGTCTGTTCTTTGTGTTTTCTGCCACCCTTGAGAACTTAAAAAGTGTCCGTGAATTGTGGTATTGGTGAGACACAAGCTTGTTTTGCCCTCTTTTTGTTCTGTATATCTATAAAGTTTCAGTTTAGGGATAAAATGTCCAGACACTGTTCTGTTCAAAAGTCTAGTAACCAAATCAGATTCTCCCGAGTTCTTGTCATGGATATGTATCATGAAGCCTGTTTAGCAGCAGTCGTGTTGCATTAGAGGTGCACATACAATTTTCAAAAATAATGAGTTTGAAACCAGAAAAAGATCATGTCGTGCCCAAAGGTTCATCCGTGCAGTTGAATTGAATTGATGCCCCCAGGACCAGAATGTGCACTTCCACCCCATGGTCTTGAGCTTCCCAATTCGCCAATGAACTTACGGCCCCTTGAGCTGTGGAGTGTGGGAGGAAATCTACACAGACACCGAGAGGATGTAGAAACTTCTTGCAGTCAGTGCTGACTTGATCCTGGGGTGACTCGTGCTGGAGAGGTGGGATTACTGTCCTGCCTTCATCTTGTGTTGGCTGATTTTTGTCTGATGGTGGATGGAGGTCTGACATGATATTCCCTTGGCCTTGAGGGAAAGAAGAGTAGAAATTGCAAGGGCTGTGACAGAAATATTTAAAACCTGTTTATCCACGGGTGAGGTGCCAGAGGAATGGATGTAATCTAATGTTCCCTTGTTTAAAAACGGCTTCATAAGCAAACCAGGTGAGCCTGACAAAATAGGTAAATTATTGGAGGGTAATCAGAGAGTACCTCGAAAAGAATCTGTTCAAATAGCTGGCCTTGATCAACCATCACATAGAATACAGGAGTCGGGCAGTGAGGTTGAGACTAGACAAGATGTTGGTGAGGCTTTTTTGTGAGTACTGTGTGCAGTTCTGGTCACCAAATGAGAGGAAAGCTATCAACAAAGTAGAGAGGGTGCAGAGAAGATTTAAGTCAATGTTACCTGGATATCAGCAACTAGATTACAAAGAAAGATTCAGCAAATGAAGTCTTTATTCTTTGGATTGTAGATGGTTGAGAGGGGATTTGATCGAAGTCTTTAAAATTACTAGGAGGATAGAACGAGTTGATGTGGAGAGACTTTTTTCATTGCGGGGAGCAGGGATTGAAACAGGAGGTAAAAGTTTGGAAGTAACATGAGGGGGAACTTCTTTACTCAGAGTGGTGGCTGAGTGGAGTGAGCTTCCGGGAGAAATAGTGGCGGCAGGGTCCATTTTGTCATTTCAGGGAAAATTGGAGGGGAGGGGAATGCAGAGAGGTGGTACGAGAGGAGAGTATTTAGTTCAGTGCAGACAAGAAGGGCCAAGTGACCTGTTTCTGTGCTGTAATTGTTATAGGGTTAAAATGTGTGGCAGTAACTTGGAAGTCCGATGCGTATTTGGGAATGGGTCAATAGCCACACTGAAATAGGCCGTTGTATCCCACTTGAAATAATTACATTGAATTCACGGAACAAATTTGAATTTCTCTTGTGAAGATTTGGGATGTGTATTTACCAATTGTAGGAATTAAGTTGTAATCACCCAACATGAACTTTCTGACTCCTAAAACCAAGAAAAGCAAGATTTTATTTGAGAGTTTTGCTCAATTTTTATGAATACTATCGAGATGTTTCCTCTCTTTATTGTTTTCTATTGGGCAGCTGTGGGAGGGGTTACTTTTTAAATCACTATGCATTAATTTTATCTTATTTTCAAATAAGAAATTTAAGTTTTTTAATGCATATGTTAAATTAAATGTAAAAATGTTACAAATAAGATAAATGAAGAATTGTTTCAGGAACTGGCGATCTTCCACGAGTGCCATTAACCCCAGGCTGCAGGAATGTGTGAACGAAACACAAAACTGGCCAGAAGAACTGAGGAAATACGGCTAAAAGTGCCCAAAAAGGTGCTGATGCCACCTTGATTTTAATGCAGGTGACACCGAGGAATGCGTTGGGGCAGAGATGGTACATGGACAGCCAATACGGACGCCTTGGGGAACAAAGCCCGCACCACCAGTCGGGATGGATAATGGTGGGTAATGAGTTAGCAAATATTAGAGACACCGATAGAGAGCGACACACATACCCAGACACAAACACACACACACACACACACACACACACACACACACACACACACACACACACACACAGAAACACACACAGGCAGAGACAGAGAGAGACTCTGACAGCGAGAGAGAGACAGAGAGACACACACAGACGGAGACACACACAGACAGATAGAGAGACACACACAGACGGAGAGAGAGATACACACAGACGGAGAGAGAGATACACACAGACAGAGACAGGGAGACACACATAGAGACAGAGAGACACACACACGACACAGAGACAGACATACACACAGACAGACACAGAGAGACACACATAGAGACAGAGAGAGACACACACACGACACAGAGAGACAGATACACACACACACACACACACAGAGACACACACATACAGACACAGAGAGAGTCACACATTGAGATACAGAGGGAGAGACAGTGAGAGAGACACACACACACACAGACAGCGACACACACAGAGACACAGAGAGAGAAACACACACAAACAGAGAGAGAGAGACACACACACAGACCCACACAGAGAGAGACACAGACAGAGAGAGAGAGAGATAAACAGAGAGAGAGACATGGACAGAGAGACACAGACAGAGAGACACCATCAGAGAGACACCATCAGAGAGACACCATCAGAGAGACACCATCAGAGAGACACCATCAGAGAGACACAGACAGAGAGACACAGACACACAGACACAGAGAGACACACACACACAGACAGACACAGAGACAGACACAGATACAGAGACACAGACAGAGAGAGAAACACACACACATACCCAGACAGACAGACAGACACACTCACACACAGACACAGAGAGACAGATATACAGACACACAGAGAGTCACATACAGACAGAGAGAGAGACACTGACAGCGAGAGAGAGACAGAGAGAGAGACACAGACAGAGAGAGACACAGCGAGAGAGTCACAGACATACACACAAAGAGACACACACAGACAGAGACATACACAGAGAGACAGAGAGACACACACACGACACAGAGAGACACACATAGAGACAGAGAGAGACACACACACGGCACAAAGCCCGCACCACCAGTCGGGATGGATAATGGTGGGTAATGAATAAGCAAATATTAGAGACACCGATAGAGAGCGACACACATACCCAGACAGACAGACAGACAGACAGACAGACAGACCGACACACACACACACACACACACACACAGACACACACACAGAAACACACACAGGCAGAGACAGAGAGAGACTCTGACAGCGAGAGAGAGACAGAGAGACACACACAGACAGACACACACAGACAGATAGAGAGACACACGCAGATGGAGAGAGAGATATACACAGACAGAGACAGAGAGACACACATAGAGACAGAGAGACACACACACACGACACAGAGAGACAGACATACACACAGACAGACACAGAGAGACACACATAGAGACAGAGAGAGACACACACACGACACAGAGAGACATACACACACACACACACACAGACAGAGAGAGAGAGACACACACATACAGACACAGAGGGAGTCACACATTGAGACACAGAGGGAGAGACAGAGAGAGAGACACACACAGACAGCGACACACAGAGACACAGAGAGAGAAACACACAAACAGACAGAGAGAGAGAGAGAGACAGAGAGAGAGAGAGAGAGAGACACACACACACACACAGACCCACACAGAGAGAGACACAGACAGAGAGAGAGAGATATAGACAGAGAGAGAGATATAGACAGAGAGAGAGAGATAGACAGAGAGAGAGACATGGAGAGAGAGACACAGACAGAGAGACACAGAGAGACACAGACACAGAGAGACACAGACACAGAGAGACACAGACACAGAGAGACACAGACACAGAGAGACACAGACACAGAGAGACACAGACACAGAGAGACACAGACACAGAGAGAGACACAGACACAGAGAGAGACACAGACACACAGAGAGACACAGACACAGAGAGACATACACACACAGGGACAGACACAGAGATAGACACAGATACAGAGACACAGACAGAGAGAGACACACACACATACCCAGACAGACAGACACACTCACACACAGACAGAGAGAGACACACACACATACCCAGACAGACAGACACACTCACACACAGACACAGAGAGACAGATATACAGACACAGAGAGACAGATATACAGACACAGAGAGACAGATATACAGACACAGACACACAGAGAGACATATACGGACAGAGAGAGAGACACTGACAGCGAGAGAGACACAGATAGAGAGACACAGCGAGAGAGTCACAGACATACACACACAGAGACACACACAGACAGAGACACACAGACAGAGACACACACACAGAGACACAGAGTGACACAAAGAGAGACACAGATAGAGAGAGAGACACAGACAGAGAGAGAGACACAGACAGAGAGAGAGACACAGACAGAGAGAGAGACACAGACAGACAGAGACACAGACAGAGAGACACAGACAGAGAGAGAGAGAGACACAGAGAGATAGAGACACACACAGACTGACAGAGAGAGACCCCTTGGTTGTGCACTTATCTCCCTCATCTCTCCTGGCAGGATCTCATCACCTTTCCTACCCGTGGACCATGACATCTGTCTGCTCATCCTCCTTCCTGAGAATGGTGTGAACTCTACCCTAGAAACACCACAGCAAAGAAAAGAGACCCTTCGGCCCTTCTCGTCCATGGTGAAATATCATTCTGCCAGTCTCATCGACCTGCACCCAGTCCCTAACCCTCCTGACTCCCCACATCCATGGATCTCTGCAATTGATTCTTAAAACGTAAGAGTTTGAATGTTCAATGGTACACCATTGAGGAGTGTTGTCAAACAAAGGGATTGAGGAACTGTAGTACAGAACTGCCCGAAAGTGGAGTCCCTTGTAGAGATGGGGGGGTGGGGGGGAGTGAAGAAAGCTTCTGGTATTTTGGCCTTCAGAAATGAGAGGATTGAGTGCAGGAGGTGGGAGGCCACGAGGAAGTTGGACGAGGCATGGGTGAGGCCAACTTGGGAACATTGTGTGCCGTTTGGGTGGCCGGAGGAGAGGAAGGATAGGAATGAGACAGCGCGTCGAGGAGAGGGACAAGAAGGTGGTCTGGCTTTCGGGGTTTGAGTTCCAGGGGAAGGTTGGACAGGCTGGGACTTTATTCCCTGGAGCATAGAAGATTGAGGAAGATTTGAAAATTGTGAGGGGGGACGGATCGTGTCCATGGGGACAGGCTGTTTCCAAGGAGAGTGGGAGAGATTCAAAGAGGAGGACGTGGATTGAGATTGAAGGGGGATTTTCTTCCCTCAGAGGGGGGTGGGAGCGTGGAATGAGCTTTGGGCCAAGGTGGTGGAGGTGGGATGGACTGGAATCTTGGGGGGGAAATGTGGGGCAGGTCCTGGTGTGGAAATGTGCAGCCTGAAGGGGAGATGGACTGGAGGCCCGAGGCAGCTCTCGGACCCTTCCCCAGTGGGACGAGGTTCTCAGGAGAGATGGGGCTCCAAAGGGCTGGACCTCGACCCCTGGGGCTCCATCCAGGGGCTCGGGGTGGTGGAGAGGAGATCCCGTGGAGGGGTGGCCCAAGCTCTCGCGAGAGCGACACCTGGTGGCTGCTATGTTGTTGATCTTTCCCGCCTTTGGAGGAGTTGGTCGCGAGCGTGAGGGGGAGAGAGGTTCGTGTCGGTTCCTCAAGTGCGGGAATCGGGGCATTTTGGGAGCGAGACCAGGGAGGACGGAGTTTCCACGGGTCGCCCTTTGGGTCTGGGGCGGCCGGAGCTCGGAGGGGAACGGGCAGGGGGATGGTTGTGAGGTGGGGCCGGGGAACCGTGAGGGAGTTTGGGTCGGGGTGGCGTTAGGGTGTGTGGTAGTCGGAGACCCGCGAGGCTGAGGAGGGTCGCGGCCCACGAGGCAGAGGGGGGAGAGGGACGGGGACCCAGAAGGCTGAGGGGGTCGGGGACCCAGAAGGGTGAGGGGGTCGGGGACCCAAAAGGGTGAGGGTGTCGGGGACCCAGAAGGGTGAGGGGGTCGAGGACCCAGAAGGGTGAGGGGGACGCACCAGAGGGGTGAGGGGGACCCTCCAGAGGGGTGTGGGAGATCTGCCAGAGGAGTGAGGGACATGCAAGGCTGTGGGGGGCGGGGATCCTGCGAGGCTGAGGGGTCGGGTATCCAGAAGGTTGAGGGACACGCAAGGCTGAGGTACTCGTGGAACCAGAAGGGTGAGGGGAATGAGGACCCAGAAGGGTAATGGTGATCAGGACACAGAAGGGTGAGGGTGATCAGGACACAGAAGGGTGACGGTGATCAGGACCCAGAAGGGTGAGGGTGATCAGGACCCAGAAGGGTGAGGGTGATCAGGACCCAGAAGGGTGAGGGTGATCAGGACCCAGAAGGGTGAGGGTGATCAGGACCCAGAAGGGTGAGGGTGATCAGGACCCAGAAGGGTGAGGGTGATCAGGACCCAGAAGGGTGAGGGTGATCAGGACCCAGAAGGGTGAGGGGGGACGGGGACCCAGAAGGCTGAGGGGGGACGGGGACCCAGAAGGCTGAGGGGGAAACGGGGACCCAGAAGGCTGAGGGGGGACGGGGACCCAGAAGGCTGAGGGGGGACGGGGACCCAGAAGGCTGAGGGGGGACGGTGACGGGGACCCAGAAGGCTGAGGAGGGACGGTGACGGGGACCCAGAAGGCTGAGGGTGGACAGGGATGGGGACCCAGAAGGCTGAGGGGGGACGGGGACGGGGACCAAGAAGGCTGAGGGGGGACGGGGACGGGGACCCAGAAGACTGAGGGAGGACGGGGACGGGGACCCAGAAGGTTGAGGGGGGGCAGGGACGGGGACCCAGAATGATGAAGGGGGTCGGGGACGAGGACCCAGAAGGGTGAGGGGGTCGGGGACCCAGAAGGGTGAGGGGGTCGGGGACCCAGAAGGGTGAGGGGGTCGGGGACCAAGAAGGGTGAGGGGGTCGGGGACCCAGAAGGGTGAGGGGGTCGGGGACCCAGAAGGGTGAGGGGGTCGGGGACCCAGAAGGGTGAGGGGGTCGGGGACCCAGAAGGGTGAGGGGGTCGGGGACCCAGGTGAGGGGGTCGGGGACCCAGAAGGGTGAGGGGGTCGGGGACCCAGGTGAGGGGGTCGGGGACCCAGAAGGGTGAGGGGGGTCGAGGACCCAGAAGGGTGAGGGGGATCCGCCAGAGGGGTGTGGGAGATCTGCCAGAGGAGTGAGGGACACGCAAGGCTGTGGGGGGGGGGATCCTGCGAGGCTGAGGGGGACGGGTATCTGGAAGGTTGAGGGACACGCAAGGCTGAGGTACTCGTGGAACCAGAAGGGTGAGGGGAATGAGGACCCAGATGGGTGAGGGTGATCAGGACCCAGAAGGGTGAGGGTGATCAGGACCCAGAAGGGTGAGGGTGATCAGGACCCAGAAGGGTGAGGGTGATCAGGACCCAGAAGGGTGAGGGTGATCAGGACCCAGAAGGGTGAGGGTGATCAGGACCCAGAAGGGTGAGGGTGATCAGGACCCAGAAGGGTGAGGGTGATCAGGACCCAGAAGGGTGAGGGTGATCAGGACCCAGAAGGGTGAGGGTGATCAGGACCCAGAAGGCTGAGGGTGATCAGGACCCAGAAGGCTGAGGGGGGACGGGGACCCAGAAGGCTGAGGGGGGATGGGGACGGGGACCCAGAAGGCTGAGGGGGGACGGGGACGGTGACCCAGTGGGCTGTGTGGGGACGTGGACGGGGACCCAGAAGGCTGAGGGGGAATGGGGACCCAGAAGGCTGAGGGGGAATGGGGACCCAGAAGGCTGAGGGGGAATGGGGACCCAGAAGGCTGAGGGGGTATGGGGACCCAGAAGGATGAGGGGGGACGGGGACGGGAACTCACAAGGCTGAGGGGGGACGGGGACGGGGACCCAGAAGGCTGAGGGGGGAAGGGGACCCAGAAGGCTGAGGGGGGACGGGGACCCAGAAGGCTGAGGGGGAATGGGGACCCTGAAGGATGAGGGGGTACGGGGACGGGAAATCACAAGGCTGAGGGGGGACGGAGACAGGGACCCAGAAGGCTGAGGGGGGAACGGTACCCAGAAGGCTGAGGGGGGACGGGGACCCAGAAGGCTGAGGGGGGACGGGGACCCAGAAGGCTGAGGGGGGACGGGGACCCAGAAGGCTGAGGGGGGACGGGGACCCAGAAGGCTGAGGGGGTCGGGGACCCAGAAGGCTGCGGGGGGACGGGGACCCAGAAGGCTGCGGGGGGACGGGGACCCAGAAGGCTGCGGGGGGACGGGGACCCAGAAGCCTGAGGGGGGACGGGGACCCAGAAGGCTGAGGGGGGACGGGGACCCAGAAGGCTGAGGGGGGACGAGGTCGGGGACCCAGATGGCTGAGGGGGGACGAGGACGGGGACCCAGAAGGCTGAGGGGGGACGGGGACCCAGAAGGCTGAGGGCGGAAGGGGACGGGGACCCAGAAGGCTGAGGGGGGACGGGGACGGGGACCCAGAAGACTGAGGGAGGACGGGGACCCAGAAGGTTGAGGGGGGGCAAGGACGGGGACCCAGAATGATGAAGGGGGTCGGGGACGAGGACCCAGAAGGGTGAGGGGGTCGGGGACCCAGAAGGGTGAGGGGGTCGGGGACCCAGAAGGGTGAGGGGGTCGGGGACCCAGATGGGTGAGGGGGTCGGGGACCCAGAAGGGTGAGGTGGTCGGGGACCCAGAAGGGTGAGGGTGTCGGGGACCCAGGTGAGGGGGTCGGGGACCCAGAAGGGTGAGGGGGGTCGAGGACCCAGAAGGGTGAGGGGGATCCGCCAGAGGGGTGTGGGAGATCTGCCAGAGGAGTGAGGGACACGCAAGGCTGTGGGGGGGGGATCCTGTGAGGCTGAGGGGGACGGGTATCCGGAAGGTTGAGGAACACGCATGGCTGAGGTACTCGTGGAACCAGAAGGGTGAGGGGAATGAGGACCCAGAAGGGTTATGGTGATCAGGACACAGAAGGGTGAGGGTGATCAGGACCCAGAAGGGTGAGGGTGATCAGGACCCAGAAGGGTGAGGGTGATCAGGACCCAGAAGGGTGAGGGTGATCAGGACCCAGAAGGGTGAGGGTGATCAGGACCCAGAAGGGTGAGGGTGATCAGGACCCAGAAGGCTGAGGGGGGACGGGGACCCAGAAGGCTGAGGGGGGACGGGGACCCAGAAGGCTGAGGGGGGACGGGGACGGGGACCCAGAAGGCTGAGGGGGGACGGGGACGGGGACCCAGAAGGCTGAGGGGGGACGGGGACGGGGACGGGGACGGTGACCCAGTGGGCTGAGTGGGGACGTGGACGGGGACCCAGAAGGCTGAGGGGGAATGGGGACCCAGAAGGCTGAGGGGGTATGGGGACCTAGAAGGATGAGGGGGGACGGGGACGGGAACTCACAAGGCTGAGGGGGGACAGGGACGGGGACCCAGAAGGCTGAGGGGGGAAGGGGACCCAGAAGGCTGAGGGGGGACGGGGACCCAGAAGGCTGAGGGGGAATGGGGACCCAGAAGGATGAGGGGGTACGGGGACGGGAAATCACAAGGCTGAGGGGGGACGGAGACAGGGACCCAGAAGGCTGAGGGGGGAAGGGTACCCAGAAGGCTGAGGGGGAACGGGGACCCAGAAGGCAGAGGGGGGACGGGGACCCAGAAGGCTGAGGGGGGACGGGGACCCAGAAGGCTGACGGGGGACGGGGACCCAGAAGGCTGAGGGGGGACGGGGACCCAGAAGGCTGAGGGGGTCGGGGACCCAGAAGGCTGCGGGGGGACGGGGACCCAGAAGGCTCCGGGGGGACGGGGACCCAGAAGGCTGCGGGGGGACGGGGACCCAGAAGCCTGAGGGGGGACGGGGACCCAGAAGGCTGAGGGGGGACGGGGACCCAGAAGGCTGAGGGGGGACGAGGACGGGGACCCAGAAGGCTGAGGGGGGACGGGGACCTAGAAGGCTGAGGGCGGAAGGGGACGGGGACCCAGAATGTTGAGGAGGTACGGGGACCCAGAGGGCGGAGGGGGGACGTGGACCAAGAAGGCTGAGGGCTCCTGCGAGGCTGAAGGTAGGGGTGGGAACCCGCGTGGTTTAGGGGATCCGTATGGTTGAGGGGATCGGAGAACTGCGAGTGTGAGGGGGACCCATGAGGTTGAGGGAGTCCCGGCCCCATGGATGGGAATGAGCAGGAAGGGGTGCTGGTCAGTGGGACGAGAATATCAGTTCACCACAGACTGTAAGCTTTCAGTTCTGTAATGAGACGTCATTAACTATGACACCGACAGCCCAACCCTCTTTCTCCCAGTTCCACTGCAGACATTGGAAGACGGTCCTCTTTAAAATAATCCAAATACCCCTTGGCACGGACCCGCCGAAGCCACAGATTAGAATCTGCATCTCAGATGGTGAAGTCTTCAGATTTTTCTTTAAAATATTGTTTACATTGTAAAACCATTTGGAAAGTGCGTTAACATATATTGTAATGTTCAATTCAAAAGGAAAAACTAGCACAAAGCAAGGTTCAAAAAAAACACACAGGAATAAAGTGCCATCATCTTGGAGATGGATTTCACAGTGACTAAGGACAAGATTTGTTCTTGTCTCTACCTGTGCACACACGAGGATGAGAGCAGTGTTTGAGATGCTCTTGCCAGAAAGAATTCCGATCCATATCCCCACGGTTTTATTCCTCGTGCTGAGGGCAGGGTTCAGATTGAAATAGCAGAGAATGAGAATCCAGGCAAAAGGACAGAAGCCCAGACCAAGCAACAATTTGAGCAGAAGGATTTAGTTCCACTGGTAGAGAGAGAGAGAGAGAGAGAGTGGAAGGACACTGTCAGAATGCCCATAGGATTTAACCTGTTTAAAAGCAGGTGGCACAAATCTGTGCAGAGGGGCACAATTTAAAGGCGATTGCTGATGTTTGATTGGGAAGCTGCAGGAATTCAGCCCATCAGAATGAAGGAAGTGCAATATCCAAAGAGAGAAACCTTGGGCTTTTCTTTGGAGCGATGCAGGAAGCTCATAGAGTGAATGGATTTGAGGCAGAGCTTGGTGGAGGAGCAGGCAGTGCTGAGTAAACACAAGGCTGCTGAAGGACTTGTAGAAAGAGAACGTGCAGAAGGCTGCGGGTGCCTGGAGTGCATGGCCGGGCAGGATAGTGGAGTCTGGAATAATAGGGACCTTTAACATTTAGACAGGCCCATTGATGCAAGAAAAATAGTGGGTTTACGGGTGTGAGGGGTGAAAGGTTCAGTTTGTAGTAGGTTTGATCAGTTGTCTTGTGACACCAATACCCTTGAGCAAAAAGCTCTGCAAAAGCATGGACCCTGCCCTGGACATCTCGGGTAAAAACCCTCCACCATTGAGAACATTTGCAGGGAACGCTGCTGTCAGAGAGCAGCAGCAATCAAGGATCCACATCACCCGCTCTGTTCTCACTGCTCCCATCTGGAAAGAGGTATAGCCAGGTTCAGGAACAGCTGCTACCCCTTCACCACGAGACTCAACACACATTCAGGGACTCATTTAAAGACTCTTCCTTTTGCACTTTGAATTTTTTCTCTCTCTATTGCAGTTTGTTTTCATATCCACATTTTCAGAGATTACAAGTAGATGAGTCCAGTTGGGGAAACTTGGTTTTGGTCTATATAATGGTTACATTCATCCCCTTTTATTGTTCATTTATATTAGTGTCTGGGCCCCTATGTGGTCCAGGTACAGTTGACTGACCTTTACCACGTTTATGTGATTTTTTTTTTCCCGTAGGTAACAGCAGTTCATTTCCACAACCCAGCGTGCTATCGGACATCCAGTTGATCGTGATACATCTTTTCGCGAAGGCCAGTGCTATTTTTATAAATGAGATTAGATATTTGGTCAAGTTGTCGCTTGTTTCCATGAAGATATTGCTCCAGGTCTCACGTGGAGGCCACTCCTGTGATCGTGGTTAATTTTTCTGCGCTTTCTTGCCAAAATGGCCTCACTTTCACGCACGACCACGTAGAAAAGTTTAATGAAGCTCATCATCCCATTGGACTTCATTTCGGTTGAAGCACTGCATGCAGATTTTACAAAGCAGTCTGAAACCCTTTTTCCACGGGAATCCCAGTTCATTGGCCATGCAGTGTCTCAGGTTAGGAAGCCCTTGGTGCCATTTCCACTGGGACACAAGATTGCTTTTCCACTGAACACAACTCATCCCCGGGGAGCTGAGTGTTCTGCCTTCGACTGGAAACAGGTGATTCTCTACTGTCTCTCTTCCACTGGTTTTACCATCAGGCTGACGTCGGCAAACGCCGAGGATATGTGTAGGGTTAGAGGTGGTGTGAAATGACATCATTTGTCACTGGCATTTGGACAGTGTCCCTTTTCCACTGGACCCTGTCCCAGTAAATTCCCGGGATTGGCCATGAGGGGCTGTACTTTTGAAGTTGAAACACTTTGCAGAGCAAAGTCTTGGAATTTAATTTCTTCAACTATGTACGCTATTCTGGCGCTCCATCCTGTAGGATGTAGATGGTTCCTTTCATAGCACCTGAATCAATTCCTGACTAATCACAGAGCACTTCTGGTGTAGGGATTGCTTCAAGTGGAATTTGAGTTTGAGAGCATTTTGAAAACCACAGGTCTAAGTTATAGGGAAAGGTTAAGCAAAATTTTTATTCTGCGGAGCATAAAAGGTTGAGGTTGGATTGGGTTGAGGTATTTAAAATTATTGGGGTATAGATTTGACGTGGGTTGAGAGAAAGGGGCAGAAGTTTCGAGGAAATGTGAGGGGGGACTTTCACTCAGAGTGGTGGGTGTGTGGAATGGACTTGCAGATGAAGTGGAGGAGGCAGGCTCAATATTAGCACTTAAGGAGAAGTGGGATATGTATTTGGACAGGAAAGGAATGGAGGGTCAAGGGGCGAGTGTAGGTCAATGGGATTAGGTAGGACCAAGTGTTCGGCGTGGACTCGAAGGGCCAAGTTGGCCTATTTCGATGCTGTAATGGTTAGAGAGGTAAAACGTGTATGTGAACATTTTGGGTCCAGTGACCATAGATTAGTTTCCAATCAATTATGGATAAGAGTGGGGTCTGCTGCAACAGCACCACTCAATCAATGCACCGGACACAGTTAATCAGGAAAGATGTTTATTCAGACTTGTTCCCCTCTTAGGTCTCTTGCCCACGGCCTTACCAGAGAGAGGGGGATCTTTTTCTCTTCTATCCATCAGTGACTGGTGTCATCCTCTGTTCTGCTAATATTTCAAAACAGCACTGAGCCCACGTTAAATGTTCCACTTGAAACTCAAACATGTTACAGACTAAACCAAGCCAGTCATCTTTGCTAAAATTAATGATGAGGGAGAAAATGAAGGGAATAGAAAGCAAGGGAGTAACAGGGAGAGGATGTAGAAAATAATGCAGGCTGAATGAGAGGGGAAAGAATTCAGGCTTCAGATTATTAAGGAAGACAAGGCGAAAGAAGGAGACCCTAGGACACTGTCACCCAATGTTGAGAATGAGGACTCAAAAGATTCCTTGTGGGCAAGGCTATCTGCATGTGCCCCCCAGCAGCCACCGTGACCAGTCCTGCATCTCACTTGATTCAATAAAAGGTGGTTTCAGACTTGGCTCTGACGTAAACAATTTGCTCATTTTCAAACCAACTTTCCTCCCTCCGTCATTGACGGCCGTGACACTGTGCACGAGTGAGGAAGATGGGGTGAAAGATCTTGAACTGAAAGTTACCTGCAGAAATTGGAAACCTGCCTTCCAGAGAGCTTCAATCATGTGAATGTTTCACCAGTTGTTGGACTTTACCAGCGATGAAACAGCGTCCCACTCCCACAGTGTTTCCTGTTACTAACTTGGACAGGAGTAAAAAAATGATTCACACAAAGAATTATAAACCAGGGGAAAGATATACTCTGAAAACAACAAGAAATGTTGTTCATATCCCACTGTGCTCCCGATAGAAGTCAAAATCCAATGGGCTTCATGAACTATATCAGATCAACTCAAAACACATACGGAACTTAGCCCCAGATTATTCCCCCGCCCCCCGTCCCATTAAATATTGAATCCTGTTGTGTGAAGAAGGAGTTGCCTGGAATGTTAGCCCATCCCAGAAAGCTCACCAGACTTGGACTGCAGATCAACACTTAAGGATGACCAGCCGCAGCTTCATTTAATGCAATGCTTGTTTCCCCCCCTCCAGCAAAAATCTTCAGCATTGCTTCATTGAAACTGGTCTAATTCCAAATAAGATCAGCAATGTCTTTTGGATCGAGTACAAAAGAGAGAGAGCTGAGGTACCTTCGAAACCCAGAACCAAATACATGCAACATTCAGTGGCAGCTCTCCTTGCATCTAATCAAGCACTTTTGAGCCACTATGAACTCTTCCCCAAGAGAATTCATCCAACCATCCATGAGTGCATTCCTGTCAACTCGAAAGCCGAGAGGGGATTTGGTAGAGTATTTAAAATTACAAGAAGGATGGATAGAGTTGATGTGGATAGGCAATTCCATTGCAAGTGGGAGAGATTGAAACAAGAGGTCTTGAGTTAAGAGGCAAAAGTTTTGAAGTAACGTGAGGGGGAACTTCTTGACTCAATGGTGGCTGAGTGGAGTGAGCTTCCGGGAGAAATAGTGGCAGCAGGGTCCATTTTGTCATTTAAGAGAAAATTGGAGGGGTGGGGAATGCAGAGAGGTGGTACTGGAGGAGAGTATTTAGTTCAGAGCAGACGAGAAGGGCCAAATGACCTGTTTCTGTGCTGTAATTGTTCTAGGGGTAAAATGCGTGGCAGTAACTTGGAAGCTCAACATGAACCTTCCGACTCCTAAAATCAAGAAATTTAAGATGTTAGATTTTATTTGAAAGGTTTGGTAAATGTTTATAAATACTATCCAGATGTTTTTTCTTTTTTTCTTTACATCAGGAAAAATTAAATGAAATGGTTCTTGCAGTCAAGAGCAAGAGAATTCCTCCAAACCAGCCCTTGCCCACAAACACCCCCCCTCCCCCCCCCCCCCGCCATTCTGCGATCAACCCATCAGCAGCGTCCACTTCAGAGACAAACCTCAGGCACAAACATCCCAAAACCATCATCCCAAGACAAGGGGTTAATTTTTTAAATCACTATGCATTCATTTGATGTTATTTCAAATAAAAAATTAGTTTTTAATGCATATGTGAAATTAAATAATTTAAAAAAAAATAAGATGAATGAAGAATTATTTCAGGAATTATCAATCATCCACTACTCCCATTAACCCCAGACACCAGTACTGAATGAAAAACTAAACTTGCCATATTGACTGAGTAAACACAGCTAAAATTGGCCAAAAGGTGCTGATGCCATCATTGATTTAAATGCAAGAGACACTGAGGACTGCATTGGGACAGAGTTGGTCCATGGACAGCCAATACGGACGCCTTGGGGAACAAAGCCCGCACTGCCAGTTGGGATGAATTAGATTATGACATAAGCAAATATTAGATACTCCCCCCCCCCCCCCAGAGAGAGACCCAGCCTTGATTTTCATTTTTTATATTGATAGAGAGATCCCAGACATCACCAAATGTACCGAGACCCCACCGCATGTTATCAGTTAAAGGCAACGTATTCCTCTCTAATGGAACTTTTACTACCTCTATTACAGGAAACATCCTCCCTGCCTCATTTGCCATTGGAACGTTAGGCCCGCTTGTCGTCACAGGGCCAGAAAACGCTTGAGTCAGAATACTGATCATCGTTTGAGGAGTGACGAAGGAATTTGTGAGCACGATAAGAATCCTGTTTCCCTCTGGTCTGAGATTGGATGGTGAGTCCTCAGCTACACATCCCTGCAACACACTCTCCTTCGCCAACAACTGCCTCACATTCCTATTCACGCCACCAGCTCTGTGCATTCCCCCTCATTCACCTGCGATTTTCCCCCCCCCCCCCCACAAACCCCTGTTAACCTGCCACCTCCACTGAAGAGTGGGTGAACACACAAACCCCTTGCAGACGGGGCCAGATTTGATCCAGAGTCATTGACTTAACAGGACCATAACACCACCTGTGGCATAAATATTCCCAAATCAATGCTCTAGGGCACTGGGAGAGCAAACAGCTCAAATTCTGCATTTGAGAAGTTTGAACTGCTGCACAACCATCAGGATCAAAGAAAACCCTAGTTTGCATAGTTTTCAGCTGTCATAGACCACAAAAGACTTCCAAACCAAAATTGAAAGGACGAGGCCCAAAAACAAACAAATCTCTCATAAAGCTCTAACACTCCCCTATCTAGAAGTATCATCTCCTCAAACATCTCAATGCCACAAGTGAGAAAACTTTTTTAACTCCCACTCCAAATTAAAAAGGTGCTATTCCCTTAATTGCAGCTCTCTTGAAGGGCGGAGATGGGCCTTGTTTAAAGGGCCAGCCACAATTTACTGAGATATTTCACACCTGAATTAATTGTCCTCCTGATTCCAGATCAGGGTTTAAAACAGGAGAGTTTCCCCACTCTCGTCACTTGCAGCTTTCAGGCAGAGATGAGGTGATGCTGCCATCAGAGGAAGGTAGGAAGCTTGGTTTTACTGTGGCTGCTTTTTCTGGGGTGGTTCTTTGAGTTGTTGGGGTGAAAGGAATCCGGTGTTTGTGGAAGCCCCTGTTTGTGGGTAGTTTGCAAACTGGTGTTCCATGTGGTTCGTGGGTATTGAGCCAGAGAAATGTGTTGCTTTAATGTATGTGGTTTACGGTGCCTGCAACTTTAGATCTTGTCTTGGGATGATGGTTTTGGGATGTTTGTGCCTGAGGTTTGGCTCTGAAGTTGTCGGACTCTGGCTTTCCCTTACTCTTAATTTAGTCTGTATGTGGTCTGAGTCCAGCGTGTTCTTTGAATGAAGTGATAGGAGAAGGTATTCGGTTCAACAGTCAATTTATTACACAGCACAAGAATAAAACTTAACAGAGCTCTGGGTCAGTCGTTAGTTCATAGGTCACCTGCACAGTGAGCTATTCCCCAAGACTGACACCTATTGTCCAGTTGGCTCAGTTTATATAGATCAACCTTATCATACAGAACAAAAGTTGGCTTCCTTTGATAGATCTTTTTGCATAAGGGTTATCACAAGTCATCTCCTGTTTTGCAGATATCTGGGGTGTGGCACTCCCATCTTAATCCTCCAGGCCAGACTATCCTGTTGTTTTGATCAGAAATTAATTCATCACCAGATATTTCTAATCACCATTCTGTTCCTGTCTGGCCAATTTCTGCTGTTCTCTTTAACACCTCCTCATGCCTTAATCTTCCTCCTAGACTGGTTTTCCATTTCCTTGGTTTCTTGCAGGCCATTCTTTTTTCTGGTCTGGCCTGTGTCTCCTGTGCTACTCACCACCTCCTTCATTTGGAGCTTTCCTCCTAAATCGTTTTATGAATTTCCTCTCCCTGTATTTGGGAGCAGACAATTTTGCTCAGCCAACTTCGCTCCATGCTGTGATTGCCACTTAATCACATTCCTCTTTTTCCCTGAACCATGCAGTACATATCAACTTATTAATTAATCATTTCTTTCATAATGTTTTAACCCCTAGATTCCAACAAAGTGTAGGCTGCTGATGGGTTGATCCCAGAATTGGGGGGGGGGGGGGCAGGGGGTGTTATTTGTGGGCAAGGGCTGGTTTGGAGGCTGCAGGGAATTCTTTTGCTCTTGACTGTAGGAAGCATTTCATTTAATTTTTGCTGATGTAACCATCTTACCTTACGTGTGTGTAATATTGCAGGACAGTCAGTCGAATTTTGATCTTGGCATGTTTAGCAGAAAATGACAGTGACTCAGGTTCAAATCTGTCCCTTGTGTCAGGATTTTCCCCCCATCACCTTTTACAAAATGGCAAGGTGAACAGGGGCATTTGTGTGGGTCAGGGTTTTTTTTTAAATTAATTTTTAAGAGTTAGTTATATTCTTGTTAATTTTACAAGAATATAATTCAAATCCCGATACATGTGGTTGATTAATACAAATTGAGATCTACCCAGGCCCACCCTCTCCACATCCCATATGAGGGACCAGAGATCTTCAACAGATGTTTTATTTAACCATAATATTGTGAATATTTCAAAACTTCACCAACCCACCTTTAGGAAATGTGGGCTCCAAAGATAGAATGTTCATCTCGTGAACGATACATTATTTTCTTGTGGTGAACAGCTCCGAACCTCAGCCAGTTTGCAAGATATGGCCACGCACTTTCTAGCTGTACAATTTGCAGCAATTTAAACCTGGTAAATATTCAGTTTTAATTTAAATTTAATTCCTTAACATCTCTTTCTCATGGATCCTTTGGGAATTTTTAAAAAAATACTTATTTCAACCAAGCTGCCCAACTTTAGGACATTGCCAAGTCAAATGCAGAAAAGTAGAAATGACTTGTTAACATTTGAAACAAATCCGATTCCATGTATTTTCTTTTGAGGTGTCTGGTGAATAAAATTGTATTGAACCAGTCTATCTCATTTATAACGATCAGTCCATTTTCTATGTTCAAATCTCCATCCCATCTTTGCCTCAGTTTATGAATTCCTAATTTCTCAGCTTTTGCAGTCATTTCTACATTACTGAATAAATTTATATTCCCATGACCTGTTTCAGATTGTCAGGGCTTGTTATGACCTGTTACTGTTCTATCTGCCACTGTATTTTACATTTTGCATATCCTCTTCCTAAAGACATGGAAAGGACTTCTTGTTGGTCATCTAATCTCATGTACCAGTTAAGGTGAGGGAACACAAAAATCAACAGGTGTCTGGAAGACTTGCGCACAGTTCAGATTAGTAATCATTCTCTGCCTGCCTGATTTCTGGTTTCCAATTTACCCAAATGTCTTAATTGCATAGCAGTCTTAAATTCTTCACTTCAAAGCAGAAACAATGCCATTCAGGGTCTGAGTGGTGCTGTGGGCTTATTGCAGCCTTTGGATCAGGTCTAACAATTTGCACCATTGTTTTGAAGATCAGGCAGGCATTTGGATATGTATGGCTCAGTAGAGGAGGTGAGAATTGATCCCTGTCTGGAATGTGCTTTTTAACTCTCTTTCCCAGCTTTCTGGCAAAGTCTGTGTGATGGTTTCTTCATCATAATTCCCAGAAGAAGATATTCTACAGCTAATATTCCACACACTTCACCAAATGGGGGTAGTTGTGTGAAAAATAAGAAATGTTTCAAGTTCCTGTCTGTGTAGATGGACAGTTTAAGGGTGAAAAAATGACCTGATGTCCACATATAGTAACTCAACCAAATTCTGTAAGGACACAAATGCTGGAGAAGCTCATCTGATCAAGCAGTGAACCTTTATAAAGTACAGATACTCGTAGCCCTGATAAAGGGCTCAAGCCTGAAACACTGGTTGTGTATCTTTTTTAAACTTTATTTCTTTGGCTTGGCTTCGCGGACGAAGATTTATGGAGGGGGTAAAAAGTCCACGTCAGCTGCAGACTCGTTTGTGGCTGACAAGTCCGATGCGGGACAGGCAGACACGATTGCAGCGGTTGCAGGGGAAAATTGGTTGGTTGGGGATGGGTGCTGGGTTTTTCCTCCTTTGCCTTTTGTCAGTGAGGTAGGCTCTGCGGTCTTCTTCAAAGGATGTTGCTGCCCGCCAAACTGTGAGGCGCCAAGATGCACGGTTTGAGGCGATATCAGCCCACTGGCGGTGGTCAATGTGGCAGGCACCAAGAGATTTCTTTAGGCAGTCCTTGTACCTTTTCTTTGGTGCACCTCTGTCACGGTGGCCAGTGGAGAGCTCGCCATATAACACGATCTTGGGAAGGCGATGGTCCTCCATTCTGGAGACGTGACCCATCCAGCGTAGCTGGATCTTCAGCAGCGTGGACTCGATGCTGTCGACCTCTGCCATCTCGAGTACTTCGACGTTAGGGATGAAAGCGCTCCAATGGATGTTGAGGATGGAGCGGAGACAACGCTGGTGGAAGCGTTCTAGGAGCCGTAGGTGGTGCCGGTAGAGGACCCATGATTCGGAGCCGAACAGGAGTGTGGGTATGACAACGGCTCTGTATACGCTTATCTTTGTGAGGTTTTTCAGTTGGTTGTTTTTCCAGACTCTTTTGTGTAGTCTTCCAAAGGCGCTATTTGCCTTGGCGAGTCTGTTGTCTATCTCATTGTCGATCCTTGCATCTGATGAAATGGTGCAGCCGAGATAGGTAAACTGGTTGACCGTTTTGAGTTTTGTGTGCCCGATGGAGATGTGGGGGGGCTGGTAATCATGGTGGGGAGCTGGCTGATGGAGGACCTCAGTTTTCTTCAGGCTGACTTCCAGGCCAAACATTTTGGCAGTTTCCGCAAAGCAGGACGTCAAGCGCTGAAGAGCTGGCTCTGAATGGGCAACTAAAGCGGCATCGTCTGCAAAGAGTAGTTCACGGACAAGTTTCTCTTGTGTCTTGGTGTGAGCTTGCAGGCGCCTCAGATTGAAGAGACTGCCATCCGTGCGGTACCGGATGTAAACAGCGTCTTCATTGTTGGGGTCTTTCATGGCTTGGTTCAGCATCATGCTGAAGAAGATTGAAAAGAGGGTTGGTGCCAGAACACAGCCTTGCTTCACGCCATTGTTAATGGAGAAGGGTTCAGAGAGCTCATTGCTGTATCTGACCCGACCTTGTTGGTTTTCGTGCAGTTGGATAATCATGTTGAGGAACTTTGGGGGACATCCGATGCGCTCTAGTATTTGCCAAAGCCCTTTCCTGCTCACGGTGTCGAAGGCTTTGGTGAGGTCAACAAAGGTGATGTAGAGTCCTTTGTTTTGTTCTCTGCATTTTTGTTGGAGCTGTCTGAGGGCAAAGACCATGTCAGTAGTTCCTCTGTTTGCGCGAAAGCCGCACTGTGATTCTGGTAGAATATTCTCGGCGACACTAGGTATTATTCTATTTAGTAGAATCCTAGCGAAGATTTTGCCTGCAATGGAGAGCAACGTGATTCCCCTGCTCATTTGCTCACATTGAACGTCATCTTCCATTCAACAGGCCAAACCCCCAACCTGTCCAATCCCTCTGCATTTTCCTTATATCCTCCTCACACCGCCACCCAGTTTAGTGTCATCTGCAAATCTGCTCATGTTATTAATAATCCCCTCATCCAAATCATTTACATAAATTACAAACAACTGAGGACCCAATACCGATCCCTGCAGCACCCCACTCGTCACATCCTGCCATCCTGAAAAAGACCCGCTTACTCCAACCCTTTGTTTTCTATTTCTTAACCAATTTCCTATCCATGTCAGCACCTTACCTCCAATTCCATGCTCCCTGATCTTGCCCACTAGTCTCCCGTGCGGTGCCTTATCAAAGGCCTTCTGGAAGTCCAAATACACCACATCCACTGGTCTCCCAAGTCCACCCTCTTTGTCACATCCTCGAAAAATTCCAGAAGGTTAGTCAAGCATGACTTACCCTTAAGGAATCCATGCTGACTAGCCCTTATACTATTATTTCTGCCCAAGTGTTCTGCTATTACTCCTTTTATGATAGATTCCAATATCTTCCCCACCACTGACGTCAGGCTGACCGGTCTATAATTTCCCGTTTTCTCCCTCCCTCCCTTCTTAAAAATCGGCACCACATCAGCCACTCTCCAATCCTCAGGGACCTCCCCCGAATCTATGGACTTTGGAAAATGTCGACCAGTGCCTCCACAATTTCCATAGCAACTTCTTTAAGCACCCTGGGATGCAGCCCATCAGGCCCTGGGGTTTTATCAGCCCTCAGTCCCAACAATTTACTCACAATCTCCTCCTTCTAGATCCGGATATCCATTAGATCCCTTACTTCCCAGGAAAGTTCCACAAGTCTCTTGATACCGCATGACCACTACCCACTAACTGACCATAACCTATATCCTCCTTGGTAAAGACCGATGCAAAGTATTTGTTAAATTCCTCAGCCATCTCCTTGTTTCCGGTAATAATTCCAGCCTTTTCCATTCTTAATGGACCAATTTTAGACCGAACCAATTTCTTCCTCTTCACATATTTAAAAAAGCTTTTGCTATCCTCCATGATATTATTTGCTAATTTCCTCTCATACTTCATTTTCCCCTCTCTTATGACTTTCTTAGTTACCCTCTGATGCTCTTTGAAGGTTTCCCAATCCTCTAGCTTCCCACTCCACTTTGCTATCTTATACTTACTCCCTTTGGATTTGATATTGCACTTGATTTCATTAGTTAGCCACGACTGCCATTTGCATCTCCTAGAGCCTTTCCTCCTCTTTGGAATAAATTTGTCATGAATCCTGTGGAAAATGTCCAAAAGCACCTGCCATTTTTCCCGAGTTGACCTCCCAGCTAGTGTATCTTTCCATTTTATTTTCGCTAGCTCCTCCCTCATAGCTGCATAATCCCCTTTATTTAACTGCAGTACAGATGCTTCCGACTTCCTTTCTTCTTCCCTTTATAATTGCAGCTCAAAAGTAACCATACCATGCTCACTATTCCCTAATGGCTCTCACTTATTAACTCTGCATTGCTGCACAGCACCAAGTCCAGAATCGACTTCCCCATGGTATGTTCCTCCACTAGCTGCTCCAAGAAAGTATCTCGTAGACATTCAATAAACTCACACTCTTGTGTTCCTGCCCCCGTCTGATTATCCCAGTCCACCTTCATGTTGAAGTCCCCCATAACTACTGTATTGCTACCACTTTGACATGCCACTCTTAATTCCTGATTTATACTTCTACCGATATCTGAGTTACTTTTCAGAGGCCTGTAAATGACCCCTATTATGGTCGCATGCCTTTACTATTTCTTAATTCTATCCAAACAGACTCTACCCACCTGTTTCAATATCTTTCCTTTCAAACGCCTGAATTTCATTTCTTACCAACAGAGCTACCCCACCTCCTCTTCCTAACTTTCTGTCTTTTCTATAGGACGTGTACCCGGGAACATTGATTTCCCAATCCCGCCTTTCCCGCAGCCATGTCTCCGTAACTCCGACAATGTCATAACCTCCCATTGCCATTTGCGCCTCAAGCTCATCCATTTTATTCCTTACACTCCGTGCATTCATACACAATACCTTGATACCATATCTCCTTTCTCCCTCCACCTTTGTTCTCGATGCACTTGCCCCTACTCTCCTATCACTTTTAGTTCCCTTTTTCCTTACTGTTTCACCGTCTAACAGAACCACCCCTATATTCACTCTCCTATCTGCTTCCCTATCAGTCCTGTTCCCTTCCCCCTGCCAAATTAGTTTTAAATTTGAAGGTGGATTCCCATGGAGAGAGAAGGCTTTGGGTATGCTGGCCTTTATAAATCATAGCATGGAATATAGGATCTGGGGAGGTGATGTTCAGAGTGTTGGTGAGGCCAAGTTTGGAGTATTGTATGCCGTTCTGGACTCCAAATTATAAGAAGGATATCAATAAGGTAGAGAGAGTGCAAAGAAGTTTGACGAAAATGTTGCCTGGATTGCAGTATTTTGAATACGTAGAAAGATTGAGTAGACTGGGACTTCATTCATTGGAGCGTAGAGGGTTGAGCGGGGATTTGATAGAGGTATTTAAAATTATCAAGGGAATAAGCTGTGAATAGGCTCTTTCCCCTAAGGGGAGCAGAGATTGGAACAAGGGGTCATAAGTTAAGGGGCAAAACTTGAGAAGTAATACAAGAGGATGCTTCTTCACTCAGAGTGGTGGCTGAGTGGAATGATCTACTGGAAGAAGTTGCGCCAGGGTCAATTCTGTCATTTAAGATGAGGTTATATGAGTACATGGATGCGAGGGGCTGGGAGGGTTATGGGCAAGGGAAGTAGGTAGGTGGAACTCGTGGAGTTTCACGTAAATCGGTGCTTTAGGTGCCATGAGCAAGTTGGCTCTTTCTTGCACTCGACTTGATTATGTGAAACCTTTCTGGGATAGAATCAAGGAACTTATTAAAATTTAAACTTTCACTTGATCCTAAGGTACTTTTATTGGGTTATATGAAGAAATTGAGTTTAGAATTAAAATTAGATGCGTCTCAAATTGCTCTTTGAGATTGGGACCCAGAAGGCTGAGGGCACCCGCGAGGCTGAAGGTGGGGTTGGGAACCCGCGTGGCTGAGGGGATCCGTGTGGTTGAGGGGATTGGGGAACTGCGAGTGTGAGGGGGACCCATGATGGTGAGGGAGTCCCGGACCCATGGATGGGAATGAGCAGGAAGGGGTGCTGGTCAGTGGGACGAGAAGATCAGTTCACCACAGACTGAAAGCTTTCAGTTCTGTAATGAGACGTCATTTACTATGACACCGTCAGCCCAACCCTCTTTCTCCCAGTTTCACTGCAGACATTGGAAGATGGTCTTGTTTAAAATAATCCAAATACCCCTGGGCGCGGACCCGCCGAAGCCACAGATTAGTTCCTGCATCTCAGATGGTGAAGTCTTCAGATTTTTCTTTAAAATTTTGTTTACATTGTGAAACAATTTGGAAAGTGCATTGACATATATTGTAATGATCAATTCAAAAGGAAAAACTAGCACTAAGCAAGGTTAAAAAAAAACATACAGGAATAAAGTGCCAGCATCCTGGAGATGGATTTCACAGTGACTAAGGACAAGATTTGTTCTTGCCTCTAGCTGTGCACACACGAGGATGAGAGCAGTGTTTGAGATGCTCTAGCCAGAAAGAATTCCGATCCATATCCCCACGGTTTTATTCCTCGGGTGAGGGCAAGGTTCAGACTGAAATAGCAGAGGATGAGAATCCAGGCAAAAGGACAGAAGCCCAGACCAAGCAACAATTTGAGCAGAAGGATTTAGTTCCACCGGTAGAGAGAGAGAGAGAGAGAGTGGAAGGACACTGTCAGAATGCCCATAGGATTTAACCTGTTTAAAAGCAGGTGGCACAAATCTGTGCAGAGGTGCACAATTTAAAGGCGATTGCAGATGTTGGATTGGGAAGCTGCAGGAATTCAGCCCATCAGAATGAAGTAAATGCAATATCCAGAGAGAGAAACCTTGGGCTTTTCTCTGGAGTGATGCAGGAAGCTCATAGAGTGAATGGATTTGAGGCAGAGCTTGGTGGAGGAGCAGGCAGTGCTGAGGAAACACAAGGCTGCTGAAGGACTTGTATAAAGAGAACGTGCAGAAGGCTGCGGGTGCCTGGAGCGCATGGCCGGGCAGGATTGTGTAGTCTGGAATAATAGGGACCTTTAACATTTAGATAGGCACATTGATGCAAGAAAAATTGTGGGTTACGGGTGTGAAGGGGGAAAGGTTCAGTTTGCAGTAGGTTTGAGCTATTCTCTTGTGACACCAATACCCCTGAGCAAAAATCTCTGCAAAAGTATGAACACCGCCCTGGACATCTCAGGTAAACACCCTCCACCATTGAGAACATTTGCAGGGAACGCTGCTGTCAGAGAGCATCAGCAATCAAGGATCCACATCACCCACTCTGTTCTCACTGCTCCCATCAGGGAAGAGGTATAGCCGGGCTCAGGAACAGCTGCTACCCCTTCACCACCAGACTCAACACACATTCAGGGACTCATTTAAAGACTCTCCCTTTTGCACTTTGAATTTTTTTCTCTCTGTTGCAGTTTGTTTTCATATCCACATTTTCAGAGATTACAAGTAGATGAGTCCAGTTGGGGAAACTTGGTTTTG